>NC_069504.1:952640218-952700218 GCF_027579735.1 Bombina bombina
AGTCAAGTCGAGGAACCTCCACAGGGCCCGCCTCTCCGCTCCAAGTTGCGGTGAACATATGCTGATACGACTGCAAGAGTCTTTTGAGGCTAGTTAGAATTAGTTGTGCGCTCTCCATCTCAGTCTTGTCTCTATTCCATGTGGGCAAAAACATGGCTGCCGTTTATTTAACTGAGCATAAGTCCCCGGTCTCAGTTCCAAGCTGTTGCTTCAATATCCAACATTAGCAAGTCCTTAGTGTGAGATGGCTATCAGACAAGTAGGACACTGGTATTAGGGATTTAATTTGTCTCCCTCTGGTTTCCTAATACTATTTTAAGGCTATTAGTGCCAGAGCTCTAGAAACATGCGACCATTCTTTTAGCTAGTTGGCTCCACCCCCGTAAAACACATTATTAATTATAACAATTCAAAAACAATCATTTTTCTTGTATTCAGGTATTTGAGTGGAAATGGCTCTGAAGTATAAATACATATGTATATATGTGTATACATGTGCATATGTGTTTATATGTGTATATATGTATGTATATACAAATATACACATATAAACATAAATACACATAGATGCACACATTCCATTTAAATACCTTGTCATATACCATATACCTTTTAACCCCTATAAAAAACATTTTTTTATATTTATTTGAATATTTTTATTAGATAGTGTATATATGAGTGTAACACTTTATTTTAATGTATAAAATACATTGCACATGAGCAGGGGCTGTCAATCTCCCTGGTCAGAAAAGTACAGAGGGATTGAGATATACCACATAGCAGGTGGCGAAGTGGGTTAAGAAGAAGCAGTATAATGACTGCTGCTTCTTAGCTCTCTGCTTCAGGCTCGCTCGTGCTCATATCGTAGTTTCATAAATGGAGCCCATAGTCGTAAAAGACTTTGGTAATTTATATAAGTTCTCAGTTAGTAAACGCAAGACTGAGATTCCTAATGTCAAAGGAAAATGTTAATCTCATATGACTCAATAGGCCTTATAGATGTCAATCTTCTTCATTGAAGTAACTAGGCATCTTCCTCTTTGCTTGTGACAGAACTCTTTTCAAGAGGAACTTCTACATTCAATTAAAGATTTTAGAACCTAGTTGGACAAGCTGAACTCCAGGATAGGGTACACACGCGATGTGAAAATGAACATCCTCCTGCATTTTCTTTATGCTATGCATGCAGTTCCCATAACAAAGGCCTTTCTTGCTAAGATACAAGCAGTTATCAACTCTTTTATATAAGTCGCCATTAAAGAGCTATTCCAGCCAAAATTGAAAACCACATGGGTGCATTTCGGTATTGAACAGAAGTGTTTTTGTAATATACATTCATTAGCAAAAATGCTTCTAAATGCTTCTAATAAAAGCTAAAACTGTTTCATAAGTGTATTTAAGTATGCACCGTGCACCAGAATTTTAAACACAGCACTTGCGCAGAGAGCCTAAGGTGGTAATGACTCAATTTGTTATTGCTGACATGATACAAGCCCCAGTGATGATCTGAGCAGCTACATTATTTAAAATGCTGGTGCACTGAGAATATCTAGCGATGCATCACATGCACATGCAAAATGTTAACACTAAAACAGTGATAACTTTTACAAGAAGCATTTTTGCTAATACATGTATATTGCAAATATGTTTCTATTCAAAGATGTAATTCATCTATGTGCATTTAAATTTTAACTGGAATGTCCCTTTAAGCCCTAAATTAATAGAGTCACTATGTAAAGGTCAGTAGATAAAGGATGGGGGTGGGGGTCAGGGTACCTTATAACATAGTTTCTTATCAAGTTTTTTAACTATACCATATAGAGGCCTATTTATCAAGCCGCCAACCGCAAATACACAGGAATTCTGCATCGTAATTGTGGAGAGCTTGATTCCCCTTATTTATCAAAGCCTACAGACCGGCAAAAGTTGAAATCTGTGACGTAACATACGATCCGCCGGTCTCAGTCCGACACAGATTGAGGCTTATGTCATTACAGATGTTCCGAATGCAAATTCGGCACTATCTGACTACTTTTGCTAGTTAACAAATATCTACCAGGTACGCTCGCCACTATTCCGGCCCAGCATACCTGCTTTTCAATCTGCCGCTCTGGAGGCGGCGGATGCCATAGGAATCAATGGGAGCCTGAAAGCAGCAAAAGCTCATGTTTGCTGCTGCCCGATATCCCATTGATTCCTATGGGAGAATAAAAGTTATGTTTAACACCCTAACATGTACCCCGAGTCTAAACACCCCCAATCTGCCGTCCCGCCATCGCCGCCACCTACATAATGTTATTAACCCTATTCCGCCGCTCCTTACACCGCCGCCACCTATATTATACTTATTAACCCCTAATCTGCTGCCCCCTACACCGCCTCCACCTACATTATAGTTATTAACCCCTAATCTGCTGCCCCGACACCGCCGCCACCTACATAATGTTATTAACTCCTATCCCGCCGCTCCCGGAGCCCACCGCAACTAAATAAATATATTAACCCCTAAACCCCTGGCCTCCCACATCACTAGAACTTACTAAACCTATTAACCCCTAAACTGCCAGCCCCCCACATCGCCATAAACTAAATTAACCTATTAACCCCTAAACCTGATTGGATCAGCCAATAGGATGAAAGCTCAATCCTATTGGCTGATTGCAACAGCCAATAGGATTTTTTCAACCTTAATTCCGATTGGCTGATAGAATTCTATCAGCCAATCGGAATCTAAGGGACGCCCTTTTGAATGACTTCATTTAAAGGTCGAAAGAAGAGGATGCTCCGCGTCGGATGTCTTGAAGATGGAGCCGCTCCGCGCCGGATGGATGAAGATAGAAGATGCAATCTGGATGAAAACTTCTGCCCGTTTGGATAAAGACGTCGGCCCGCTTGGATGAAGACTTCTGCCGGCTTCGAAGAGGACTTCTACCGCTTCGTTGAGGATGGAAGTCGGCTCTTCAGAAACTGTAAGTGAATCTTCGGGGTTTAGTGTTAGGTTTTTTTAAGGGTTTATTGGGTGGGTTTTAATTTTAGATTCGGGTTTGGGCTTTTGAAAAAGAGCTAAATGCCCTTTTAAGGGCAATGCCCATACAAATGCCCTTTCCAGAGCAATGGGGAGGTTAGGTTTTTTAGATTAGGTTTTTATTTTGGGGGTTGGTTGTGTGGGTGGTGGGTTTTACTGTTGGGGGGTTGTTTGTATTTTTTATTTACATGTAAAAGAGCTGATTTCTTTGGGGCAATGCCCCGCAAAAGGCCCTTTTAAGGGCCATTGGTAGTTTATTGTAGGCTAGGGGGGTTTTGTATTTTGGGGGGCTTTTTTATTTTCATAGGGCTCTTAGATTAGGTGTAATTAGTTTAAATATTTGATAATTTATTTTTTATTTTGTGTAACTTAGTGTTTATTTTTTTTGTAACTTAGTGTTTGTTATTTTGTGTAACTTAGTTGTTAGTTTTTTGTAACTTTGTAATTTTTAATAGTAGATTTTAGTTTAATGTAATTTTAATATAACAGTTAGGGTAGATTAATTATTAGTTTAATATAGTTTAATGTAATTTTAGTCTAATAGTTAGGGTAGATTAATTATTAGTTTAATATTGTTTAATGTAATTTTAGTCTAATAGAGTAGATTAATTATTAGTTTAATATAGTTTAATTTAAATATAAAGGTAAGTTTTAATTTATTATAAGATAGGGATGAGTTAATATTTAATATAAAGTTAGCGGGTTGTTAGGTTTAGGGGTTAATAGGTTAATTTAGTTTATGGTGATGTGGGGGGCTGGCGGTTTAGGGGTTAATAGTATTAGTAAGTGGTAGTGATGTGGGAGGCCAGGGGTTTAGGGGTCAATACATTTAGTTATTTGCGGCGGGGTCGGGAAGCGGCGGAATAGGGGTTAATACATTTATTTAGTTGCAGTGGGCTCCGGGAGCGGAGGGATAGGGGTTAATACATTTAGTTAGTTGTGGCGGTGTTGGGGAGCGGCGGAATAGGGGTTAATAAAGTTATTAGATTTGCGGCAGTGTCGGGGAGTGGAAGTATAGTGGCGGTGTTTAGTGACAGGGTATAAATAAAGCTGTGAAAAAGCCGAATAGCAGCGAGATTGATGACTGTAAGTTAACAACAGTCCGCTGCTAAACGCTCCGTAATTGGTGCGCGGCTTATTGACAGCTTTTTTGTTAAATATGGAGAGTGTATTCAGGTCCATGGCAGCGATGTTAGGCGATGTCAGGCGAGCGTATTGGTGCCGTCGAATGCAAGTAAGGTGACGGCTTGATAAGTAGGCCTCATAGTCTGGAACTCTCATGGAAACCCACATGTTAAGGTTCCCTAAACTAGGTCTACTGTGGTGGAATAAAATATTGAATAGACCAAAAAATCCTATATAATAAATGGCCAAGTATGTTTGTCAGATGCAGTCATGCGCAGTAGAGACTGCACATGACAAATATACCTGGCCGTTTGGATCCTGACACTCAGCACTCAGCACAGAGCAAGGCTGAAGCGGAGTGTCAGGGAGCGTGGCCGCAGGAGCGTCGCGATGGGGGCGTGGCCGGATGTCGTGAGGGGCGTGCCCGGGTGGCGCGAGGGACGTGGCCGTGCGTCACGGGGCGTGGCCGGGGGGTGTCGCCGTGATGGGGCGTGGCCGGGTGGGTGCCGCGATGGGGGCGTGGCCAGAGAGGCAAAGGCTTTCAATTAAGACAGAGCCAGAGAGGGAGCAGGAGAGGGGGGGGAGAAGGGCCAAAGGGGGGGGAGAGCCAAAGAGGGGGGAGAGAGCCAAAGAGGAAAGAGAGCCAAAGAGGAGAGAGAGCAAAAGAGGGGAGAGAGCCAAAGAGGGGGGAGAGAGAGCCAAAGAGGGGGGGGAGAGCCAAAGGGGGGGGGGAGAGAGCCAAAGGGGGGGAGAGCCAAAGAGGGGGGAGAGAGAGAGCCAAAGAGGAAAGAGAGCCAAAAAGGAGAGAGAGCTAAAGAGGAGAGAGAGCAAATGAGGGGAGAGAGCCAAAGAGGGGGAGAGAGAGTCAAAGAGGGGGGAGAGAGAGTCAAAGAGGGGGGAGAGAGAGCCAAAGAGGGGGGGGGAGAGCCAAAGGGGGGGGAGAGCCAAAGAGGGGGGGGGAGAGCCAAAGGGGGGGGAGAGCCAAAGAGGGGGGGAGAGAGAGAGCCAAAGAGGAAAGAGAGCCAAAGAGGGGGGGAGAGAACAAAAGAGGGGGGAGAGAGAGCAAAAGAAAGATGGGAGAGAGCCAAAGAGGGGGAGAGAGAGAGCCAAAGAGGGGAGAGAGCCAAAGAGGGGGGAGAGAGAGCCAAAGAGGGGGGAGAGAGAGCCAAAGAGGGGGGAGAGAGAACCAAAGAGGGGGGAGAGAGAGCCAAAGAGGGGGGGGGGAGCCAAAGGGGGAGAGAGCCAAAGGGGGGAGAGAGACAAAGAGGGGGGGAGAGAGCCTAAGAGGGGGGGGAGAGAGAGCCAAAGAGGGGGGAGAGAACAAAAGAGGGGGGAGAGAACAAAAGAGGGGAGAGAGAGAGCAAAAGAAAGGGGGGAGAGAGCCAAAGAGGGGAGAGAGAGAGCAAAAGAGGGGAGAGAGAGAGCAAAAGAGAGGAGAGAGAGCAAAAGAGAGGAGAGAGAGCGCAAAGGAGAGGGGGGAGAGAAAGCAAAAGAGAGGGGGGGAGAAAGCAAAAGAGAGGGGGGAAGAGAGAGCAAAAGAGAGGGGGGAGAGAGCAAGGGGTGGGACCGCTGTACTGCAAAAAATGGCCCGTGTACACAGGCTTTAGTACTAGTTACAAATAAATGAGTACTCTATCTTACAGGGTCTTTTTCTTCACTGGGATATCATTTTATCTAAAAAAAAACTATTATTTTGAGACTGTTGTCCCCAATCACCCCTATTTCCTGTAATGCAGAGCTTAGAGGGTGACTTTTGTCCTGCATGCTTCCTAATGACGGACTATGACACACTCTACTTGTATGTTTCTTCCTGAATGGAGGGAAGCTCTGACATAGTGATGAACTACCAGATGTGGGGAACGGTTCTTTCACACACTGGTTAAAATATGCACAATTGCAGTATTTTCTCATGCCATCAACAGACAAACAAAATTTATGCTTACCTGTTAAATTAATTTGTTTCACGGTGGTTCCCAAGCCATTACTCTAGGGAATAAAAACCTGGCCACTAGGAGGTGGCAAAGATACCCAACATTTCACAAGCTTTTAATCAGCAGTCTAACATACAGCAGAGAAAAGGAGAAAATAGAGAAGTAAGGAAACTTTCACCAAGTAAAAAAAATAAGAGGGTAGGTCTTATGGACTCACCACCATGGAAGAAATTAATGTATCAGGTAAGCATACATTTTATTTTCTTTCAAAAGGTGGTGAGAGTCCATGAACCATTACTACTGGGAAAAAATACCCAAGCTGTGGAGTCCATGAGTAAATTTACCAGCCACTAAGACTATAGGATTTTCTTGAGTAAAGAAGATCAATGTCTCGATCCGATATGCAGCGTCGCCCGCAAAAGCCGGCAACGCAAAATTTCTTTCATGTAATTAACAAGAGTCCATGAGCTAGTGACGTATGGGATATACATTCCTACCAGGAGGGGCAAAGTTTCCCAAACCTTAAAATGCCTATAAATACACCCCTCACCACACCCACAAATCAGTTTTACAAACTTTGCCTCCTATGGAGGTGGTGAAGTAAGTTTGTGCTAGATTCTACGTTGATATGCGCTCCGCAGCAAGTTGGAGCCCGGTTTTCCTCTCAGCGTGCAGTGAATGTCAGAGGGATGTGAGGAGAGTATTGCCTATTGAATGCAGTGATCTCCTTCTACGGGGTCTATTTCATAAGGTTCTCTGTTATCGGTCGTAGAGATTCATCTCTTACCTCCCTTTTCAGATCGACGATATACTCTTATATTTACCATTTCCTCTACTGATTCTCGTTTCAGTACTGGTTTGGCTTTCTACAAACATGTAGATGAGTGTCCTGGGGTAAGTAAGTCTTATTTTCTGTGACACTCTAAGCTATGGTTGGGCACTTTATTTATAAAGTTCTAAATATATGTATTCAAACATTTATTTGCCTTGACTCAGAATGTTCAACTTTCCTTATTTCCAGACAGTCAGTTTCATATTTGGGATTATGCTTTAATTATCATATTTTTCTTACCTCAAAAATTTGACTTTTTCCCTGTGGGCTGTTAGGCTCGCGGGGGCTGAAAATGCTTCATTTTATTGCGTCATTCTTGGCGCGGATTTTTTTGGCGCAAAAATTCATTTCCGTTTCCGGCGTCATACGTGTCGCCGGAAGTTGCGTCATTTTTTTGACGTTATTTTGCGCCAAAAATGTCGGCGTTCCGGATGTGGCGTCATTTTTGGCGCCAAAAGCATTTAGGCGCCAAATAATGTGGGCGTCTTATTTGGCGCCAAAAAATATGGGCGTCGCTTTTGTCTCCACATTATTTCAGAATCATTTTTCATTTACTTCTGGTTGCTAGAAGCTTGATGTTTGGCATTTTTTCCCATTCCTGAAACTGTCTTATAAGGAATTTGATCTATTTTGCTTTATATGTTGTTTTTTCTCTTACATATTGCAAGATGTCTCACGTTGCATCTGAGCCAGAAGATACTACAGGAAAACCTCTGCCTGCTGGATCTACCAAAGCTAAGTGTATCTGCTGTAAACTTTTGGTAGCTATTCCTCCAGCTGTTGTTTGTATTAAATGTCATGACAAACTTGTTAATGCAGATAATATTTCCTTTAGTGATGTACCATTGTCTGTTGCAGTTCCCTCAACATCTAAGGTGCAGAATGTTCCTGATAACATAAGAGATTTTGTTTCTGAATCCATAAAGAAGGCTTTGTCTGTTATTTCTCCTTCTAGTAAACGTAAAAAGTCTTTTAAATCTTCTCTCTCTACAGATGAATTTTTAAATGAACACCATCATTCTGATTCTTTGGACTCTTCTGGTTCAGAGGATTCTGTCTCAGAGATTGATGCTGATAAATCTTCATATTTATTTAAGATGGAATTTATTCGCTCTTTACTTAAAGAAGTACTAATTGCTTTAGAAATAGAGGATTCTAGTCCTCTTGATACTAATTCTATACGTTTGGATAAGGTTTTTAAAGCTCCTGCGGTTATTCCAGAAGTCTTTCCTGTTCCTAATGCTATTTCTGCAGTAATTGCTAAGGAATGGGATAGATTGGGTAATTCATTTACTCCTTCTAAACGTTTTAAGCAATTATATCCTGTTCCGCCTGACAGATTAGAATTTTGGGACAAAATCCCTAAAGTTGATGGGGCTATTTCTACCCTTGCTAAACGTACTACCATTCCTACATCAGATGGTACCTCGTTTAAGGATCCTTTAGATAGAAAAATTGAATCTTTTCTAAGAAAAGCTTATCTATGTTCAGGTAATCTTCTTAGACCTGCTATATCATTGGCTGATGTTGCTGCAGCTTCAACTTTTTGGTTGGAAACTCTAGCGCAACAAGTAACAAATCGTGATTCTCATGATATTATTATTCTTCTCCAGCATGCTAATAATTTCATCTGTGATGCCATTTTTGATATTATTAGAGTTGATGTTAGATTTATGTCTCTGGCTATCTTAGCCAGAAGAGCTTTATGGCTTAAGACTTGGAATGCTGATATGGCTTCTAAATCAACTCTACTTTCCATTTCTTTCCAGGGAAACAAATTATTTGGTTCTCAGTTGGATTCTATTATTTCAACTGTTACTGGTGGGAAAGGAACTTTTTTACCACAGGATAAAAAGTCTAAAGGTAAAAACAGGGCTAACAATCGTTTTCGTTCCTTTCGTTTCAACAAAGAACAAAAGCCTGATCATTCGTCCTCAGGAGCAGTTTCAGTTTGGAAACCATCTCCAGTCTGGAATAAATCCAAGCCTGCTAGAAAGGCAAAGCCTGCTTCTAAGTTCACATGAAGGTACGGCCCTCATTCCAGTTCAGCTGGTAGGGGGCAGGTTACGTTTTTTCAAAGAAATTTGGATCAGTTCTGTTCACAATCTTTGGATTCAGAACATTGTTTCAGAAGGGTACAGAATTGGTTTCAAGATGAGACCTCCTGCAAAGAGATTTTTTCTTTCCCATGTCCCAGTAAATCCAGTGAAAGCTCAAGCATTTCTGAATTGTGTTTCAGATCTAGAGTTGGCTGGAGTAATTATGCCAGTTCCAGTTCCGGAACAGGGGATGGGGTTTTATTCAAATCTCTTCATTGTACCAAAGAAGGAGAATTCCTTCAGACCAGTTCTGGATCTAAAATTATTGAATCGTTATGTAAGGATACCAACGTTCAAGATGGTAACTGTAAGGACTATATTGCCTTTTGTTCAGCAAGGGAATTATATGTCCACAATAGATTTACAGGATGCATATCTGCATATTCCGATTCATCCAGATCATTATCAGTTCCTGAGATTCTCTTTTCTAGACAAGCATTACCAATTTGTGGCTCTACCGTTTGGCCTTGCTACAGCTCCAAGAATTTTTACAAAGATTCTCGGTGCCCTTCTGTCTGTAATCAGAGAACAGGGTATTGTGGTATTTCCTTATTTGGACGATATCTTGGTACTTGCTCCGTCTTTACATTTAGCAGAGTCTCATACGAATCGACTTGTGTTGTTTCTTCAAGATCATGGTTGGAGGATCAATTTACCAAAAAGTTCTTTGATTCCTCAAACAAGGGTAACCTTTCTGGGTTTCCAGATAGATTCAGTGTCCATGACTTTGTCTTTAACAGACAAGAGACGTCTAAAATTGATTACAGCCTGTCGAAACCTTCAGTCTCAATCATTCCCTTCGGTAGCCTTATGCATGGAAATTCTAGGTCTTATGACTGCTGCATCGGACGCGATCCCCTTTGCTCGTTTTCACATGCGACCTCTTCAGCTCTGTATGCTGAACCAATGGTGCAGGGATTACACGAAGATATATCAATTAATATCTTTAAAACCGATTGTTCGGCACTCTCTAACGTGGTGGACAGATCACCATCGTTTAATTCAGGGGGCTTCTTTTGTTCTTCCGACCTGGACTATAATTTCAACAGATGCAAGTCTCACAGGTTGGGGAGCTGTGTGGGGATCTCTGACGGCACAAGGAGTTTGGGAATCTCAGGAGGTGAGATTACCGATCAATATCTTGGAACTCCGTGCAGTTTTCAGAGCTCTTCAGTTTTGGCCTCTTCTGAAGAGAGAATCGTTCATTTGTTTTCAGACAGACAATGTCACAACTGTGGCATACATCAATCATCAAGGAGGGACTCACAGTCCTCTGGCTATGAAAGAAGTATCTCGAATTTTGGTTTGGGCGGAATCCAGCTCCTGTCTAATCTCTGCGGTTCATATCCCAGGTGTAGACAATTGGGAAGCGGATTATCTCAGTCGCCAAACGTTGCATCCGGGCGAATGGTCTCTTCACCCAGAGGTATTTCTTCAGATTGTTCAAATGTGGGGGCTCCCAGAGATAGATCTGATGGCCTCTCATCTAAACAAGAAACTTCCCAGGTATCTGTCCAGATCCCGGGATCCTCAGGCGGAGGCAGTGGATGCATTATCACTTCCTTGGAAGTATCATCCTGCCTATATCTTTCCGCCTCTAGTTCTTCTTCCAAGAGTAATCTCCAAGATTCTGAGGGAATGCTCGTTTGTTCTGCTAATAGCTCCGGCATGGCCTCACAGGTTTTGGTATGCGGATCTTGTCCGGATGGCATCTTGCCAGCCTTGGACTCTTCCGTTAAGACCAGACCTTCTGTCACAAGGTCCTTTTTTCCATCCGGATCTGAAATCCTTAAATTTAAAGGTATGGAGATTGAACGCTTGATTCTTGGTCATAGAGGTTTCTCTGACTCCGTGATTAATACTATGTTACAGGCTCGTAAATCTGTATCTAGAGAGATATATTATAGAGTCTGGAAGACTTATATTTCATGGTGTCTTTCTCATCATTTTTCTTGGCATTCTTTTAGAATACCGAGAATTTTACAATTTCTTCAGGATGGTTTGGATAAGGGTTTGTCCGCAAGTTCTTTGAAAGGACAAATCTCTGCTCTTTCTGTTCTTTTTCACAGAAAGATTGCTATTCTTCCTGATATTCATTGTTTTGTACAAGCTTTGGTTCGTATAAAACCTGTCATTAAGTCAATTTCTCCTCCATGGAGTTTGAATTTGGTTTTGGGAGCTCTTCAAGCTCCTCCGTTTGAACCTATGCATTCATTGGACATTAAATTACTTTCTTGGAAAGTTTTGTTCCTTTTGGCCATCTCTTCTGCTAGAAGAGTTTCTGAATTATCTGCTCTTTCGTGTGAGTCTCCTTTTCTGATTTTTCATCAGGATAAGGCGGTGTTGCGAACTTCTTTTGAATTTTTACCTAAAGTTGTGAATTCCAACAACATTAGTAGAGAAATTGTGGTTCCTTCATTATGTCCTAATCCTAAGAATTCTAAGGAGAAATCATTGCATTCTTTGGATGTTGTTAGAGCTTTGAAATATTATGTTGAAGCTACGAAATCTTTCCGTAAGACTTCTAGTCTATTTGTTATCTTTTCCGGTTCTAGGAAAGGCCAGAAAGCTTCTGCCATTTCTTTGGCATCTTGGTTGAAATCTTTAATTCATCTTGCCTATGTTGAGTCGGGTAAAATTCCGCCTCAAAGAATTACAGCTCATTCTACTAGGTCAGTTTCTACTTCCTGGGCGTTTAGGAATGAAGCTTCGGTTGACCAGATCTGCAAAGCAGCAACTTGGTCCTCTTTGCATACTTTTACTAAATTCTACCATTTTGATGTATTTTCTTCTTCTGAAGCAGTTTTTGGTAGAAAAGTTCTTCAGGCAGCGGTTTCAGTTTGAATCTTCTGCTTATGTTTTTTGTTAAACTTTTATTTGGGTGTGGATTATTTTCAGCAGGAATTGGCTGTCTTTATTTTATCCCTCCCTCTCTAGTGACTCTTGTGTGGAAAGATCCACATCTTGGGTAGTCATTATCCCATACGTCACTAGCTCATGGACTCTTGTTAATTACATGAAAGAAAACATAATTTATGTAAGAACTTACCTGATAAATTCATTTCTTTCATATTAACAAGAGTCCATGAGGCCCACCCTTTTTTGTGGTGGTTATGATTTTTTTGTATAAAGCACAATTATTCCAATTCCTTATTTTATATGCTTCGCACTTTTTTTCTTATCACCCCACTTCTTGGCTATTCGTTAAACTGATTTGTGGGTGTGGTGAGGGGTGTATTTATAGGCATTTTAAGGTTTGGGAAACTTTGCCCCTCCTGGTAGGAATGTATATCCCATACGTCACTAGCTCATGGACTCTTGTTAATATGAAAGAAATGAATTTATCAGGTAAGTTCTTACATAAATTATGTTTTTGCGCTGGTTTGTTATCACATATACGGCATAACCTAGAAGTTACGCTTGTATATTTGTGCCTTCGGCCGTAGTTTTTTGGCCCATAGACAGGTATACCAAACCAGGGCAGTTTGGTATCCAATATACAGCGTAAGGACTTACGTGGCGAAAATGGAGAAATCCTACTCCATTTTCACCTCGCCACAAATTGCAGGCATAGTAAGCCTTACGCTGTGTATTGGAGCCCCGTAACTCCCTAAACTGGCTGCAAAATAAAACCTAACACCTAACGCATGTGCAATGTCTATCTACCTGTCAACCGCAAACTGCTAAATAAAACCTAACACCTAACGCATGTGCAATGTCTATCTACCTGTCAACCGCAATCCCCCGCCGCATCCCTAATAAAGTGTTTAACCCCTAAACTGCCGCTCCCGGACCCCGCCGCCACCTACATTATCTATATCACCCCCTAATCTGAGCCCTCTACACCGCCGCTAGCTACATTAAATGTTTTGCCCCCTAATGTGAGCCCCCTACCCCGCCGCCACCTACATTAACTATGTTACCCCCTAATATGATCCCCCTACACCGCCGCCACCTATTTAAACTATATTAACCCCTAATGTGAGCCCCCTACACCCCCGCCACCTATATTAAATTATTAACCCCTAATCTAATCCCCCTATACCGCAGCCACCTATATTAAATTATTAACCCCTAATCTAATCCCCCTATACCGCCGCCACCGATATTAAATTATTAACCCCTAATCTAATCCCCCTATACCGCCGCCACCTATATTAAATTATTATTTTTTTTAAATATATTTATTGTTTTTTACAGAGAACGTGAAACACAATAGCAATTAACAAAGTAATGCTTAGTTGTACAGTCCAGAAAAGAAAAAAAAAAGAAAGAAAAAAAACAATAAGCAATAATAACATAAGCATAATGTAGCACATCAAGCAACATGAGCCTTAAAAAGAAATGGCAAGGTAATGCTTAATTAGACAATCTAATAGAGATACACTCATAGGTTCTTAGACAAGACGTTACTAATGACAATATCTAGACCTAAGCAAAAAAAAAAAGACAAAACGGAAATACAAAATAAAGGCACCAGAATATTATGGCGCATCAAGTATACAAAAATACTACAGCAGCCTCAGTCTAGGTAAGACAAGACAAACCAGAACCAGACATGACAAAACAAAACCAAGCAAAACAGATCAAAACAAGATAACACAACCCAACACAACACAGTAAAACAAAGCAAAACAAAACAAGACAAAACAAACAAACAATCAAGCAAACAAACAAAATAAACACCTATATTAAATTATTAACCCCTAATCTAATCCCCCTATACCGTCGCCACCTATATTAAATTAATTAACCCATAAAATACTAAAATATCCCTACCACTAAACCTAAGTCTAACCCTACAAATAGCCCTGAAAAGGGATTTTTGCGTGGCATCCAATGTAATGTTGGGGGGTGGTATTGTGTTTTTTTTTACAGGCAAAAGAGCTGATTACTTTGGGGCATGCCCGGCAAAAAGCCCTTTTAAGGGCTGGTAATAGAGCTGTTAACTTTTGTAATTTAGATTAGGGTAGGGAATTTTTTTTATTTTGGGGATCTTTGTTATTTTATTAGGGGGCTTAGAATAGGTGTAATAAGCTTAAAATTCTTGTAATCTTTTTTTATTTTTTGTAATTTAGTGGGGTTTTTTTGTAATTTAGTTTAGTGTATTTAATTGTATTTTAGTTTAGATATTTGTAGTTTATTTAATTTATTGATAGTGTAGGTGTATTTGTAACTTAGGTTAGGATTTATTTTACAGGTAAATTGGTAATTATTTTAACAAGGTAGCTATTAAATAGTTATTAACTATTTAATAGCTATTGTACCTAGTTCAAATAAATACCAAGTTACCTGTAAAATAAATATAAACCCTAAAATAACTACAATGTAATTATTAATTATATTGTAGCTATCTTAGGGTTTATTTTATAGGTAAGTATTTAGATTTAAATAGGAATATTTTAATTAATAATATTAATATTAATTAGATTTATT
Source organism: Bombina bombina (assembly GCF_027579735.1). Lineage (NCBI taxonomy): Eukaryota > Metazoa > Chordata > Amphibia > Anura > Bombinatoridae > Bombina > Bombina bombina. The sequence continues at coordinate 952,654,667 of NC_069504.1, forward strand.
TTAATAAGAATTTAGTTAGGGGTGTTAGAGTTAGATAGGGTTATTATACTTAATATATATAATATAATAACTATATTAACTATATTAACCCTAATATAATTAGGGTTAATATAGTTAATATAGGTGGCGGCGGTGTAGGGGGATTAGATTAGGGGGTAATACATTTATTATAGGTGGCGGCGGTGTAGGGGGATTTAGATTAGAGGCAAAAGAGCTGATTACTTTGTCACAATGCCCCGCAAAAAGCCCTTTTAAGGGCTGGTAAAAGAGCTGATTACTTTGGGGCAATGGCCCGCAAAAAGCCCTTTTAAGGGCTGGCAATAGAGCTGTTACTTTGGGGCAATGCCACGCAAAAGGCCCTTTTAAGGGCTGGTAATAGAGCTGATTACTTTAGGGGGATTAGATTAGGGGTTAATGTATTTAATATAGCTGGAGGCGGTGTAGGGGGATTAAATTAGGGGTTAATAATTTTAATATAGCTGGCGGCGGTGTAGGGGGATTAAATTAGGGGTTAATAATTTTAATATAGCTGGCGGCGGGGTAGGGGGATTAGATTAGGGGTTAATAACATTAGGGGGTAGTTAATGTAGGTGGCGGCGGTGTAAGGGGCTCACATTAGGGGGTAGTTAATGTAGGTGGCGGCGGGGTCCGGGAGCGGCGCTTTAGGGGTTAATAACTTTATTAGGTGCGGCGGGGTCCGGGAGCGGCGGTTTAGGGGTTAATACATTTATTATTAGGAGAGTGAGGGGGGATAGCGGATAGAGGGGTATACGTGTTGGGCTATGTTTGGGAGGCGTGTTAGACAGTACGGGAGATTTAATAACTTAGTTAGGTTTTGTATGCGCCGGCAGTTTCTAAAGTGCCGTAAGTCACTGGCGACTCCAGAAATTTGTACTTACGCAGATTTCTGCACATCGCTAGTTTGTCCGACTTACGGCACTTTAGCAATTGCCGGCGGGGTATATTGGATAGCTCGAGTTGCGAGCTGAAACTACGGGCGGCGGGGGTTCCCTCGCTTGCGCCGCAAACTACGATGTATATCGGATTGCGCCCCAAGTTGTTGCTGTGTAATCTAAATAAATAACAGAAGTCTCATTCTAAAAAAGCCCTAAAGAGAAATGTATCTGGTAGAATGGACTATAAAGAGAACTTAAAACAGGAAGCTAAAGAAACAGCTGTAGTATTCACGTGGACTTGTGATATATATATATATATATATGTATATATATATATATATATATAATTCCTTTTTTTTAAAATCTTATGTAGGATGCAAACAAAATATGTAAATAAGCTTTAAAATTTAAAATAGGACAAAGAAAGTGTCCTGACTAAAAAAGGTATTTATCCTAATAAAAAAAATAAGGTAAGGAATCTCACAAGCAAAGAAAAATTAATAAACCACACACTCCGCTGGTGAAAAAATTGCAAAAGAAAAACAACCACTTTCTGAAAAAGCTGAATGTTTAAACCATTCAAAGGTTCAAAATATGAGTTTTAAAAATTCTTAAAACCAAAGGTTCTCAGATTTACTTTGGCTAGATTTACAAAAAAAGATCAGAATGCCAGAGGCCTTATAAGAAACTTGCATATTATTTTGTTAAAACTGAAAAAAAAAAACTTTCAGTTTAGGTAGTGCATAACCAGTTCTGTAAATTGGAACAATGCCATGAATTCACAATATGGTATATAATTTGGGGGGAAGGAAAACCTTCTCCCAGGTAAAGCAATAGAAAACTGGAGCAATCTGCCTCACAAAAATTCACTCCTAGGATGTGAAATGCAGAAAAAGTACAAAACTCAATTCAAGTCAAATTCAAATGACTTCCATTCTTGGTAGGGAAACTAAAGGTTCCCTTCTGAGGAACAAAATATGCCACAGTAGTGACCTGACTGACTAGTAGAGACCAGTGTCTCAATCAAGAAAAGGCCAAGTCTGAGACAAAGAATGTACAAAGTACAAAGATATAAAACGGTAACCTCGCCTCCTGAGGAAACCAACTCCTTGCACTCTCGTATCCCAGACTGCACCCCAACACGAGTAACTAGCATCAGTAGAAAACAGATTGTAAATTATGCACTAAGGAAATAGCAATACAAAATGATAAGGCTGATATAGAACATGCAAAAAAAAACAACTAATGGTGAAACCATTCACCCCAAACTTCCATACATAGAACAAAAAATGTAATCTAAACCAAAATGGACAATTGTTTTAAAGCACTAGACCCTACTGCAGCTGAGACAGATAATAGCCTGTCTTCACAATTCAGCGACCCACGTGAGGACACAACACCAGAGGACGAAAGTCCAATTACGAAAGCTGACTTAAAACACCTCCCAACGAAAGAGGACTTTACAACTTTATTAAATCATGTAAGTCAACTAATAAAGGAGGGTCTCACTTAAGTTAAGCATGATGTAACTGCATTAGGACATAGAGTGCTCCAACAGGAGGAAAATTCAAATACCGTAATGGCTGACCAAGATGGTCTGACAATTCAGCTACAACAACAAGGCGCATTAATAGACACACTCCAACAACAAGTGGAAGACCTCGATAACAGAGGCAGAAGGCAAAACCTGAGAGTCAGAGGTGTGCCAGAATCTGTAACTCCAAATCAACTACACGAATACCTCCAGAAACTTTGCTGGGTTACTAGAAACACAAGAGAAAAGCCCAGTTCAATTAAACAGGCCCATAGAGCCCTATGACCACAACCCTCTGATACTGCACCACCACGTGACATAATACTGAAATGCCACAAGTTTAGCAGCAAGGAACAAATAATGCAAGCAGCACAAAAGAAACACCCAATAAGCATAGAAGGTCACCAGATCCAGATATTTGCTGACCTCAGACCGGCTACGCTATCCAGAAGACACGAAGCTCGATACCTAACCCTTCACTTGACAGAGCTTGGGATCCCCTTTAGGTGGGGATTCCCCTTCTGCATCAAAGTTCTTAAAAATAACCAAACAATGAAGCCACTAACATCCACTATACCAAACATCAGGCTTTTCCCTTAGACACCATCTTAGCCAATTGCTAGTACCCTTTTGAGGATAACGCTATTTAATATATGTTGTAACTCATGTAATATCCCATAGACTGTAATATAGAAGCATAGGTCATACAGGCCTCTGCACTGAACCTATGTACTGAACTTGTTGCACTTTTATGTATGATGTATGGACCTTTAATCCAAAAGCACTTTTACTGCTGTACCTCATTGTTACGCTATGGAAATATTCTTATCTACGTTTTGTAAATCTGTTATTTTTTCAAAATAAAAACTACTTTAAAAAATAAATAAAATAAAATAAAAAAATAACCAAACAATAGTATACTGCACGCCAGAAGCTTTGGATGACTTTTGCACTAAACTTGACATAACCAGCCCATCCTTACCAAAACTCAACTCAGGTTCTATAAAATAACCAGAGACAAAACCAGCACCCAAGCCACAAAGGAACACGTGGTCTTCAGTTCCAAAAAGAAGGAAGATTGGCAAGCAACCTACTACTTATTCATCTACTCTAACAACTGAACATACATCGGAACCACCAATATGAAGATGTTGATTTGTGGACTGTCGTAAGCTCATCCCAGAAGAAAGGTATTGTCTTAGGTACCACTAAAAGTATTTATTTTCACAGAGATTCCTCAAATTGTTTAGTCTTTGGTTGTTTCTGGCCAGATATTGCTGGCTAGATCTACCCAAAGATTACATACTTGGACTATGGACAAGTTTCAGAGCTTATGTCTTCAAAAGAAGGACTGTGACAAATGAGGTATGGTGGTATGTTTAATTTACACCAGTGCCAATTTTACTCAACACAATTACCCCTGTTTAAGACACAAACTGTTTTGAGATGTTAAACCAAATGTTATAGATACCATTTATTGTTATATATTTGTACCCATTATATTGTATCTTACTAGAGGACTTTAGGCTTCTCTCCATTTATAGAGGTGACCCTCCCCTATTTCCTACAAAGGAATGAATGTGAATTGCAACACCACATTCCCTGTATTCGCACACTGTTCAAATAATACATCACGCATTGTTAATGATAGTAAAGCATTTTTATCAATAGTATCATTCCAATTAATTTGCTTAGCACCTTTTTTCCTCTTCTTTTTTCTCTCTCTTCCCTACCTCCTCCTTCTACCTGGGGGGGGGAGAAACCCCTGGACAGTGTTGACAAATTGAGAACAAGTCCTTTACGTAACAGTAGACCTCCCCTGACGAGTTCCCGGTTACTCACTAACAACCTGTTAACCACAAAGCTACTTACGATGCTTACACCCTAAAACCAAATATGGCAACCCCAAAGATTACGTTCCTCTCCCTTAATGTAAAAGGGTTAAATTCACTGTTTAAGAGATCTCTTCCATTAAACTGTTTTAAAAAACAAAGAGCAGACATCATTTTTATACAGGAGACCCGCTTTTCAAAAGAAAACACACCTAAGTTAACATCCAGTGAATACCTTATTAGGTATTTTAGGTAATCTACTAAAAAACATAATGGAGTAGGAATTCTATTTAAAAAATCTCTTCCGTTCCAGGAAACACAAATAATCCTAGATCCTGAGGGGAGATATGTCATTATAACAGGACTCTTATACCACAAATGAATCACACTTGTAATTATATACACCCCAAACAAAAATCAAGAACCTTTTTTCAAAAAATGGGAGGGGATTTCAATATCACTTTCGATCCAACGTTAGATAATACATCCCCTCATCCCCTAGGAATACGTAAAACTATTGACAAAGTGACAGAGACATTGAGATCTCTAAGAGTACTAGACACATGATGCCTCCAACATCTGAATCAAAGAAACTACACATTTTACTCCAATACCTGGAACCACTATTCCAGAATAGACTATTTTTTATTAGATCAAAAGATATATAATACTGAACTCAATGACATCACGGCACAACTGCACACATTAGAAACCAACCTTAAAAACCAATGAAACAAAAAAAAGATTCTCCAATCACTCCAAAACGTCCGCTCAAACTTGAGACATCTACTTACCACAGAAAATCAGAGAAGGGCTTTGCTTCTTAGGAGAGCCTTTTTCTGGGAAGACAATAAAGCGGGATCTCTGCTAGCGAGAACCCTTTAAAAAAAAAAAAACTACAATTCTTATATTTATAAACTTAAAGGCTCTGATGGGTCCCGTTCACATGATAGTTTCAAAATCCCGGATATTTTTAGACAGTACTACCACAAGCTCTACAACCTACCTAACAACACATCCACAACCCAGGGGCAGCGCCAGGCCGCATATATTGAATCAGCTGAATTACCCAAACTTCACCCTACTGTGAAGAACACCCTAGACAAACCGTTATCCCTACAGGAGATGTTAAAAGCAATAGAGTCTCTACCCTCTGGGAAGAGTCCCTGACCGGACAGATTCATTCTCCTCCAGCTTTCTAGAAGCTTATGTGACAGTCATTCCCAAAGAAGGGAAATATCCAGAAAACCCAGGTAGCTATCGTCCGACGTCCAATATTCCTACTAAACTCGGATTTAAAAATATTTAGTAAAATCCTAGCCAAAAGAATCAACACAGTCCTTCGAGATATAATTAATGTAGACCAAGCTGGGTTTGTTCCCAATAGAGAAGCTAGGGACAATACCATTAAAGCTCTTACCCCGATGTCATACGCTCAAAAGATGAACCTAAAACAGTACTATTGATACTAGATGCTGAAAAGGCGTTGGACCATACAAATTGGTCCTTTTTACGAGCAACTTTAGAAGCATTTAATTTCAGCCCCAAATTGATAAATAGGATTTTTAGCCTTTACTCTAACCCCACTGCAAGAGTTAAAGCCAATGGGGTCCTGCCCCCCCCCCCCCCGTTCCAAATACAGAATGGGACGAGACAAGAATGCCCTTTATCACCTATCCTCTTTGTCGTTACGATGGAAGTACTTGCAGCCCTTATCAGAAGAAATCCACAGATCTGAGGAATCCAGATCGGCCCAAATTCACACAAAATTTCAATGTATGCGGATGACGTGCTCCTGACGTTATCAAATCCCACAACTTCACTTTAAGCAGCATTAAAAGAAATACAAACATACAACTCATTCTCTAACTTCTTGATCAACAGATCCAAATCGGAAATACTAAACATATCCATGTCACATTCAGAATTAAAACAACTACAGTCCCTCAGCCCTCTACAGGTCCAAACCAAACCCATTAGATACCTAGGCATATATCTCACCCGTGCCCTAAAACAGTTTTGGAAGCTTATTACCTACCACTCCTGAAAAATACTGAAACAGATCTAAAAACGTGGTCTTCTAAACAAATATTTAGGTGGGGTAGAATTCAGTCAGTAAAGATGATGGTTTTACCAAAAATTATTTATATACTACAGGCTCTCCCTATTGCCCTTCCAAATAATTATAAAAAACAACTGCAAAATACCATATTGACTTATATCTGGGGAAACAAACGACCCAGAATAAACAGACAATGATTATACTGCAGCTCTATGTTGGGTACCAGAAGAGAGCAGACCACCTGTCTGCAACTCTCTGGAAATACATTGGCACTTATTTAAAACCTGGTCACAATAAGTAAAGAATTATAAAGGCCTATCAACAATACAGTGTCCCCTATTCCCACTACCTTTAAATGCGGAATTAACGGGAGGATTAGATAGAAGATTTGTGGGGGGAGAAGAGTGGGGCTACACCATCCCTCTCATTAAACTCTTAGATAAAGGGAAACTAATACCGCAAGAAGATATACCTAACGAACCCAGGAACCAATATGCCTCAAATACGCACACTTACATCACTTAATCCAAACTTCCCAACATAAACACCAATTTACTAGAGATCCCACCCCCTTTGAAACACTGCCTAATAGAAACCCCCAAAAAAACACCCCCTTGCACTTGCCACGGGGTTACTCAGATCAGACACTAACACCATATTACCACCATACACAACAAAATGGCAAAAAGATCTTAAAAAAACAATAACACCAGCAGACTGGAAATACATTTTCAGACAAACAAATAAATCTTCCGTGTACCCACAAATCCTAGAACTAAATAACAGACTTTTACTCAGATGGTACTTAACACCTGCCCGACTAGCAGCAATATACAAAAATGCATCTGGAACCTGCTGGAGAGGATATGGGGAACACGTTACATTATTACACATATAGTGGAATTGCCCCAAAATCACCCCTTTATGGAAAGATATGGAACAACACTTTCAAACGATCTTAACAGAAAACTTCATGCTGACACCAAGAATAGCGCTGCTAAACGACATACCCAAAAATACATGTGCATTGAGGTCCAAGCTCCTACAGGTTGGATTAAATAGTTGTAAATCCCTGATAGCGAGACAATGGAAAACCCCAACTACTCCCACTAAACACATGTGGATAGACAGAACAACAGAACTCCTTTACCTATAAGAGTATGAATACTTAAAACGGAAAAAGCACTCATACTTTCTTAAGCACTACATAATCTAGCACCAAAACACTAAAACAATAATCAACATGTAACTTCTCGCACAGCTACCAGTCTAAACAAAGCACATAGCTATACAGGGAATCCTCCCCCCTCCTTCCCCTCTAGCCCAATACCTACTTATTATACTTATTTTTTTCTTTTTTGTTCCTTTAAGTGTATGTTAGTTACTTGTTTATTAATTAAGCTTTGTTAAATTTTACCAACATGTTAGGCACTGTATGTTTCTTCCAATACTCTTATCTCTAATACAACCAACGTACCAACTTGGACAAGATATACAAGACAATTAAGTCATCTACATCTATCTTGTCTGGACTTATAGAGGAAATCCTTGCTTAAACAAAGTGTTGCCTATTGGACATATCACTGAGTTCAATGTTTTCTGTGTTATACAATTTTGTAAAATAACAGGGAATCAGATTGATTGGTTCCTTACTGTATTTATTTACAACAATATAAGACCACTTTTATTTTAAATAAAGCTTGTTTTGAAACTAAAAAAAAAAAGTAAAATAGCTATTAAAATCAGAATTTTCCTTTCGATTTCAGACCCTGAGGAAGGAAGTTCCCACATCCTCCAATCACAGCAGAATAATAGAAGACAGCTCTTCTGGGTGTATTAAAATGAATAATAATAATAAGGAAATTACTGAGTTTAAAAGAATCATAATGAGTTTTGCGTTATGAGCTGTGCGGTGCTAACGAGCAGTTTTTTCTCACCGCTCACTTCCCTGCAGCGCTGGTATTGCGTGTTTTTACAAACCCGGCGTTAAAAGGCAAGAAGTGAGCGTAGAGCAAAATTGAGCTCCACACTGCACTTCAATACCAGCGCTGCTTAAGTCAGCGGTGAGCTGGTCGTACGTGCTCGTGCACGATTTCCCCATAGACATCAATGGGGAGAGCCAGCTGAGGAAAAGCTAAAAAGCATTGTAAAACTCAGTAACGCAGCCCCATTGATTTCTATGGGGAAACAAAATTTATGCTTACACCTAACACCCAAACATAAACCCCCAGTCTAAACACCCCTAATCTTACACTTATTAACCCCTAATATGCCGCTCGGACATCGCCGCCACCTACATTATACTTATTAACCCTTAATCTGCTGCCCCCAACATCGCCGACACCTACATTATATTTATTAACCCCTAATCTCCCTCCCCCAATGTCGCCGCGACCTACCTACATTTATTAACATTTATTATTAATAATGTCGAAGCCACTATATTAAATGTATTAACCCCTAATTCTAAGTCTAAACCTAACACCACGTAACTTAAATATAATTTAAATAAATCTAAATAAAAATTACTATTAATAACTAAATTATTCCTATTTAAAACTAAATACTTACCTATAAAATAAACTCTAAGCTAGCTACAATATAACTAATAGTTACATTGTATCTATCTTAGGTTTTATTTTTATTTTATAGGCATGTTTGTATTTATTTTAACTAGGTAGAATAGTTACTAAATAGTTATTAACTATTTAATAACTACCTAGCTAAAATAAATACAAATTTACCTGTAAAATAAAACATAACCTATGTTACAATAACACCTAACACTACACTACAATTAAATAAATTACCTACATTAAATACAATTAAATAAATTAAATTAAATTAGCTAAATCACAAAACCCCCCCACTAAATTACAGAAAATAAAAAACAAATCACAGATCTTTAAACTAATTACACCTACCGTAATCTAAGAGCCCTATCAAAATAAAAATGCCCCCCCCCCCAAAAAAAAACCCCTAGCCTAAACTAAACTACCAATAGCCCTTAAAAGGGCCTTTTGCGGGGCATTGCCCCAAAGAAATCAGCTCTTTTACCTGTAAAAAAAATACACACAACCCCCAACAGTAAAACCCAGCACCCACACAACCAACCCCCCAAATAAAACCCTAACTAAAAAAAACCTAAGCTCCCCATTGCCCTGAAAAGGGCATTTGGATGGGCATTGCCCTTAAAAGGGCATTTAGCTCTATTGCTGCCCAAAGCCCTAACCTAAAAAATAAACCCACCCAATACACCCTTAAAAGATCCTAACACTAACCCCTGAAGATTCACTTACCGGGAGAAGTCTTCATCCAAGCGGCAAGATGTCCTCAATGAAGCTGGCAGAAGTGGTCCTCCAGACAGGCAGAAGTGGTCCTCCAGACGGGCAGAAGTCTTCATCCAGACGGCATCTTCTATCTTCATTCCTCTGACGCGGAGAGGCTCCATCTTCAAGACATCCGGCGTGGAGCATCCTCTTCAAACGACGTCTTCTTCGGAATGAATATCACTTTAAGGGACATCATCCAAGATGGCGTCCCTTAGATTCCGATTGGCTGATAGAATTCTATCAGCCAATCGGAATTAAGGTAGAAAAAATCCTATTGGCTGATGCAATCAGCCAATAGGATTGAGCTGGCATTCTATTTGCTGTTCCAATCAGCCAATAGAATGCAAGCTCAATCCTATTGGCTGATTAGATCAGCCAATAGGATTGAAGTTCAATCCTATTGGCTGATTGCATCAGCCAATAGGATTTTTTCTACCTTAATTTTCGATTGGCTGATAGAATTCTATCAGCCAATCGGAATCTAAGGGACACCATCTTGGATGACGTCACTTAAAGTGATATTCATTCCAAAGAAGATGTCGTTTGAAGAGGATGCTCCGCGCCGGATGTCTTGAAGATGGAGCCGCTCCATGTCGGAAGGATGAAGATGCCATCTGGATGAAGACTTCTGCCCATCTGGAGGACCACTTCTGCTGGCTTAGTTGAGGACATCTTGCTGCTTGGATGAAGACTTCTCCTGGTAAGTGAATCTTCGGGGGTTAGTGTTAGGATTTTTTAAGGGTGTATTGGGTGGGTTTATTTTTTAGGTTAGGGCTTTGGGCAGCAATAGAGCTAAATGCCCTTTTAAGGGCAATGCCCATCCAAATGCCCTTTTCAGGGCAATGGGAAGCTTAGTTTTTTTAGTTAGGGTTTTATTTGGGGGGTTGGTTGTGTGGGTGCTGGGTTTTACTGTTGGGGGGGTTGTGTGTATTTTTTTTTACAGGTAAAAGAGCTGATTTCTTTGGGGCAATGCACCGCAAAAGGCCCTTTTAAGGGCTATTGGTAATTTAATTTAGGCTAGGGTTTTATTTTTTATTTGGGGGGGGGCTTTTTTATTTTGATAGGGCTCTTAGATTAAGTGTAATTAGTTTAAAGATCTGTCATTTGTTTTTTATTTTCTGCAATTTAGTGTTTTTTGTGATTTAGCTAATTTAATTTAATTTATTTAATTGTATTTAATGTAGGTAATTTATTTAATTGTAGCGTAGTGTTAGGTGTTATTGTAACATAGGTTATGTTTTATTTTACAGGTAAATTTGTATTTATTTTAGCTAGGAAGTTATTAAATAGTTAATAGCTATTTAGTAACTATTCTACCTAGTTAAATAAATACAAACTTGCCTGTAAAATAAAAATAAAACCTAAGCTAGATACAATGTAACTATTAGTTTTAGTGTAGCTAGCTTAGGGTTTATTTTATAGGTAAGTATTTAGTTTTAAATAGGAATAACATAATTTATGCTTACCTGATAAATTTATTTCTCTTGTAGTGTAGTCAGTCCACGGGTCATCCATTACTTATGGGATTATATCTCTTCCCCAACAGGAAGTTGCAAGAGGATCACCCAAGCAGAGCTGCTATATAGCTCCTCCCCTCACATGTCATATCCAGTCATTCAACCGAAACAAGACGAGAAAGGAGAAACCATAGGGTGCAGTGGTGAATGGAGTTTAATTAAAATTTAGATCTGCCTTAAAAGACAGGGCGGGCCGTGGACTGACTACTCTACAAGAGAAATAAATTTATCAGGTAAGCATAAATTATGTTTTCTCTTGTTAAGTGTAGTCAGTCCACGGGTCATCCATTACTTATGGGATACCAATACCAAAGCTAAAGTACACGGATGAAGGGAGGGACAAGGCAGGAACTTTAAACGGAGGGAACCACTGCCTGAAGAACCTTTCTCCCAAAAATAGCCTCCGAAGAAGCAAAAGTGTCAAATTTGTAAAATTTTGAAAAAGTGTGAAGTGAAGACCAAGTCGCAGCCTTGCAAATCTGTTCAACAGAAGCCTCATTTTTAAAGGCCCAGGTGGAAGCCACAGCTCTAGTAGAATGAGCTGTAATTCTTTCAGGAGGCTGCTGTCCAGCAGTCTCATAGGCTAAACGTATTATGCTACGAAGCCAAAAAGAGAGAGAGGTAGCCGAAGCCTTTTGACCTCTCCTCTGTCCAGAGTAAACGACAAACAGGGAAGAAGTTTGACGAAAATCTTTAGTTGCCTGCAAATAGAACTTCAGGGCACGGACTACGTCCAGATTATGCAAAACTCGTTCCTTCTTTGAAGAAGGGTTAGGACACAATGATGGAACAACAATCTCTTGATTGATATTCCTGTTAGAAACTACCTTAGGTAAGAACCCAGGTTTAGTACGCAGAACTACCTTGTCTGAATGAAAAATCAGATAAGGAGAATCACAATGTAAGGCAGATAACTCAGAGACTCTTCGAGCCGAGGAAATAGCCATCAAAAACAGAACTTTCCAAGCTTGATATCAATGGAATGAAGGGGTTCAAATGGAACGCCTTGCAGAACGTTAAGAACTAAGTTTAAGCTCCACGGCGGAGCAACAGTCTTAAACACAGGCTTAATCCTAGCCAAAGCCTGACAAAAAGCCTGAACGTCTGGAATTTCTGCCAGATGCTTGTGTAGAAGAATAGACAGAGCAGAAATCTGTCCCTTTAACGAACTAGCGGATAAGCCCTTTTCTAAACCCTCTTGTAGAAAAGACAATATCCTAGGAATCCTAACCTTACTCCATGAGTAACTCTTGGATTCGCACCAATATAAATATTTACGCCATATCTTATGGTAAATTCTTCTGGTAACAGGTTTCCTAGCCTGTATTAAGGTATCAATAACCGACTCCGAGAAGCCACGCTTTGATAGAATCAAGCGTTCAATCTCCATGCAGTCAGCCTCAGAGAAATTAGATTTGGATGGTTGAAAGGACCCTGAATTAGAAGGTCCTGCCTCAGAGGCAGAGACCATGGTGGACAGGACGACATGTCCACTAGGTCTGCATACCAGGTCCTGCGTGGCCACGCAGGCGCTATCATAATCACCGATGCTCTCTCCTGTTTGATCTTGGCAATCAGTCGAGGAAGCATCGGAAATGGTGGAAACACATAAGCCATGTTGAAGACCCAAGGGGCTGTCAGAGCATCTATCAGCACCGCTCCCGGGTCCCTGGACCTGGATCCGTAACAAGGAAGCTTGGCGTTCTGGCGAGACGCCATGAGATCCAGATCTGGTTTGCCCCAACGATGAATCAGTTGAGCGAAGACCTCCGGATGAAGTTCCCACTCCCCCGGATGAAAAGTCTGGCGACTTAGAAAATCCGCCTCCCAGTTCTCCACGCCTGGGATGTAGATCGCTGACAGGTGGCAAGAGTGCGACTCTGCCCAGCGAATTATCTTTGAGACTTCCAACATCGCTAGGGAACTCCGGTTCCCCCTTGATGATTGATGTAAGCCACAGTCGTGATGTTGTCCGACTGAAATCTGATAAACCTCAGAGTTGCTAACTGAGGCCAAGCTAGAAGAGCATTGAATATTGCTCTTAACTCCAGAATATTTATTGGGAGGAGTTTCTCCTCCTGAGTCCATGATCCCTGAGCCTTCAGGGAATTCCAGACTGCGCCCCAACCTAGAAGGCTGGCGTCTGTTGTTACAATCGTCCAATCTGGCCTGCGAAAGGTCATCCCCTTGGACAGGTGGGGCCGAGAAAGCCACCATAGAAGAGAATCTCTGGTCTCTTGATCCAGATTTAGTAGAGGGGACAAATCTGAGTAATCCCCATTCCACTGACTTAGCATGCACAATTGCAGCGGTCTGAGATGCAGGCGCGCAAATGGTACTATGTCCATTGCCGCTACCATTAAGCCGATTACTTCCATGCACTGAGCTACTGACGGGTGTGGAATGGAATGAAGGGCACGGCAAGCATTTAGAAGTTTTGATAACCTGGCCTCCGTCAGGTAAATTTTCATCTCTACAGAATCTATAAGAGTCCCTAGGAAGGGAACCCTTGTGAGTGGTAATAGAGAACTCTTTTCCACGTTCACCTTCCACCCATGCGACCTCAGAAATGCCAGAACTATCTCTGTATGAGACTTGGCAGTTTGAAAACTTGACGCTTGTATCAGAATGTCGTCTAGGTACGGAGCCACCGCTATGCCTCGCGGTCTTAGTACCGCCAGAAGTGAGCCCAGAACCTTTGTAAAGATTCTTGGAGCTGTAGCTAACCCGAAGGGAAGAGCTACAAACTGGTAATGCCTGTCTAGGAAGGCAAATCTTAGGTACCGATAATGATCCTTGTGAATCGGTATGTGAAGGTAGGCATCCTTTAAGTCCACAGTGGTCATGTACTGACCCTCTTGGATCATGGGTAGGATGGTTCGAATAGTTTCCATTTTGAATGATGGAACTCTTAGGAATTTGTTTAGGATTTTTAAGTCCAAGATTGGTCTGAAGGTTCCCTCTTTCTTGGGAACCACAAACAGATTTGAATAGAATCCTTGCCCGTGTTCCGTCCGCGGAACTGGGTGGATCACCCCCATTAGTAAGAGGTCTTGTACGCAGCGTAGAAACGCCTCTTTCTTTATTTGGTTTGCTGATAACCTTGAAAGATGAAATCTCCCATGTGGAGGAGAAGCTTTGAAGTCCAGAAGATATCCCTGAGATATGATCTCCAACGCCCAGGGATCCTGGACATCTCTTGCCCAAGCCTGGGCGAAGAGAGAAAGTCTGCCCCCCACTAGATCCGTTTCCGGATAGGGGGCCCTCTCTTCATGCTGTCTTAGGGGCAGCAGCAGGTTTTCTGGCCTGCTTGCCCTTGTTCCAGGACTGGTTAGTTTTCCAGCCCTGTCTGTAACGAGCAACAGCTCCTTCCTGTTTTGGAGCGGAGGAAGTTGATGCTGCTCCTGCCTTGAGGTTACGAAAGGCACGAAAATTAGACTGTTTGGCCTTTGATTTGGCCCTGTCCTGAGGCAGAGCATGGCCCTTACCTCCCGTAATGTCAGCGATAATTTCTTTCAAGCCGGGCCCGAATAAGGTCTGCCCTTTGAAAGGAATATTAAGCAATTTAGATTTAGAAGTCACGTCAGCTGACCAGGATTTAAGCCATAGCGCTCTGCGCGCTTGGATGGCGAATCCGGAGTTCTTAGCCGTAAGTTTGGTTAAATGTACGACGGCATCAGAAACAAATGCGTTAGCTAGCTTAAGTGCTTTAAGCTTGTTCATAATTTCATCCAATGGAGCTGTGCAAATGGCCTCTTCCAGAGACTCAAACCAGAATGCCGCCGCAGCAGTGACAGGCGCAATGCATGCAAGGGGCTGTAAGATAAAACCTTGTTGAACAAACATTTTCTTAAGGTAACCTTCTATTTTTTTATCCATTGGATCTGAAAAGGCACAACTATCCTCCACCGGGATAGTGGTACGCGTAGCTAAAGTAGAAACTGCTCCCTCCACCTTAGGGACCGTCTGCCATAAGTCTCGTGTGGTGGCGTCTATAGGAAACATTTTCCTAAATATGGGAGGAGGGGAAAAAGGCACACCGGGTCTATCCCACTCCTTGCTAATAATCTCTGTAAGCCTTTTAGGTATAGGAAACACGTCAGTACACACCGGTACCGCATAGTATCTATCCAACCTACATAATTTTTCTGGAATTGCAACCGTGTTACAATCATTCAGAGCCGCTAATACCTCCCCTAGCAATATGCGGAGGTTCTCAAGCTTAAATTTAAAATTAGAAATCTCTGAATCCAGTCTCCCTGGATCAGATCCGTCACCCACAGAATGAAACTCTCCGTCTTCATGTTCTGCAAATTGTGACGCAGTATCGGACATGGCTCTCACATCATCAGCGCGCTCTGTCCTTAACCCAGAGCTATCACGCTTGCCTCTTAATTCTGGCAATTTAGATAATACTTCTGTCATAACAGTAGCCATGTCTTGCAAAGTGATTTGTAAGGGCCTCCCTGATGTACTTGGCGCCACAAAATCACGCACCTCCTGAGCGGGAGGCGAAGGTACTGACACGTGAGGAGAGTTAGTCGGCATAACTTCCCCCTCGTTGTCTGGTGATAATTTCTTTACATGTAAAGACTGACTTTTATTTAAAGTTACATCAATGCATTTAGTACATAACTTTCTATGGGGCTCCACATTTGCCTTCATACATAGTGAACAAACAGATTCATCTGTGTCAGACATGTTTAAACAGACTAGCAATGAGACTAGCAAGCTTGGAAAATACTTTTCAAATAAATTTACAAGCAATATAAAAAACGCTACTGTGCCTTTAAGAGGCACAAAAAGCTGTCACAGTTGAAATAACAATGAACCAAATTAGTTATAGCAACCAAATTTTCACAGTAAATGTATTAAGTTAGCAAAGGATTGCACCCACCAGCAAATGGATGATTAACCCCTTAATACCCAAAAACGGATAACAATTTAATAATTAACGTTTTTATCACAGTCAAACACACTGTCACAGGTCTGCTGTGACTGATTACCTCCCTCAAAATGAATTTTGAAGACCCCTGAGCTCTCTAGAGACGTCCTGGATCATGGAGGATGAAGTAGAAAGATTGTGACTGAATTTTTACTGCGCAAAAAAGCGCTAAAATAGGCCCCTCCCACTCATATTACAACAGTGGGGAAGCTCAGTTAACTGTTTCTATGCAGAAACAAAAGTTAGCCATGTGGTAAAAATCATGCCCCAATAAGTTTTATCACCAAGTACCTCACAAAAAACGATTAACATGCCAGTAAACGTTTTGAACATACATTTTAAAAGTTATGAAGTGTTATTAATAAGCCTGCTACCAGTCGCTTTTACTGCAGTTAAGGCTCATACATTACTTCAGTATTAACAGTATTTTCTGAGTCAAATTCCATTCCTTAGAAAAATACTTCAGTGTACACACACTCATCAGCCTAATACCAGTCGCTACCACTGCATTTAAGGCTGAACTTACATTACATTGGTATCAGCAGTAATTTCTCAGTCAATTCCATTGCTTAGAAAAATAATTTACTGCACATACCTCGTTTGCAGGGGGGCCCTGCATGCTATTCCCCTTTTCTGAAGTTACCTCACTCCTCAGAATGTGCGAGAACAGCCAGTGGATCTTAGTTACGTCTGCTAAGATCATAGAAAACGCAGGCAGATTCTTCTTCTAATGCTGCCTGAGAAACAAACAGCACACTCCGGTGCCATTTAAAATAACAAACTTTTGATTGAAGAAATAAACTAAGTTTAAAAACACCACAGACCTCTCACAACGACCTATCTTTAGTTAGGTTGCAAGAGAATGACTGGATATGACATGAGAGGGGAGGAGCTATATAGCAGCTCTGCTTGGGTGATCCTCTTGCAACTTCCTGTTGGGGAAGAGATATAATCCCATAAGTAATGGATGACCCGTGGACTGACTACACTTAACAAGAGAAAATTTAGTTATTAATAGTAATTTTTATTTAGATTTATTTAAATTGTATTTAAGTTAGGGGGTGTTAGGGATAGGGTTAGACTTAGATTTAGGGGTTAATACATTTAAAATAGTGGCGGCGACATTGGGGGCAGCAGATTAGTGGTTAATAAATGTAGGTAGGTTGCAGTGACATGGGGGGGATTAGGGGTTAATAAATATAATGTAGGTGCCGGCAATGTTGGGGCAGCAGATTAGGGGTTAATAAGTATAATTTAGGTGTCGGCGATGTCCGTAGCGGAAGATTAGGGGTTAATAAGTATAATGTAGGTGGCGGCGATGTTAGGGGCGGCAGATTAGGGGTTAATAATATTTAACTAGTGTTTGCGAGGCTGGAGTGTGGCGGTTTAGGGATTAATATGTTTATTATAGTTGTGGCGATGTCCGGAGCGGCAGATTAGGGGTTAAAAATTTTATTATAGTGTTTGCGATGTGGGAGGGCCTCGGTTTAGGGGTTAATAGGTAGTTTATGGGTGTACTTTTTAGCACTTTAGTTATGAGTTTTATGCTACGGCGTTGTAGTGTAAAACTCATAACTACTGACTTTAAAATGCGTTAGGAATCTTGACGGGGTATTGTGTACTGCTCACTTTTTGGCCTCCCAGGACAGACTCGTAATACTGGCGCTATTGAAGTCCCATAGAAAAAAGGGTTTACGAACTTTACGTAAGTCGGTTTCCGGTAAGGCCAAACAAGTGTGCGGTACACCTATACCTGCAAGACTCGTAATACCAGCGGGCGTACAAAAGCAGCGTTAGGACCTGTTAACGCTGCTTTTTTTACCTTACCGCACAACTCGTAATCTAGCCGAAAGAATTTAAAAAATCTTCAACAGCAGAAATTTCCAAAACTAGATCAGACAGATTTCCACATCAACGTGAAAAGACTGCAAATACCCCAAGTGATGTTAAATTTGTTGGAAACAAAGAACTCTTCTTTATAGTAGTGTCTATTACATACAGTTATATGAAAATTGGTGTACACTGTCCCTTTAATGGAACTCTTTAACCCCTTAACGACTGTGACGTACCCTGTATGTTGCTGGTCGTTAAGGGTTTTTCAGGTCATAGTAGAGCGGGTCTTGCCACAAGCGGCAGAACCACTCTATTATGACCTACCTTCCGACTGAAGACTTCGCTGGCGGCGAGACAGTGCTATAAAAAAACAATCCCCATTCAAAGACCAGCGACGTACAGGGTTTGTGCTGGTAAATAACAGATTAAGGGCATAAAATATCCCATGTCAAAGACTTAAGTACATTAGGTAAATTAAGTACCTTGGTGTCATGTCCCTTACTGACATGGGTGGGTCTTTGGGTATATAGCGCTGAAGCTTTATCATTAAGTCACAGGTAGGCTTCTGATACTGCATCTGCATAATTGTAAGCCTAAACTACACGTAGGCTACTTATATATTTTGAGGAAGATAAATCACACCTGCAGAAACAAAATTTGAGGAGACAGTGTCTGAATATTTAAAAAAAAAAAAAAACTTAAGTAGACTGATTAAGTCAAGAATCAGTAATCAGATAATTTAGCTGTAGAAAAAAATCTCCGCCGTTATCCATGGCTTGGAGGAGGCTTAGCTGTCCTAACCACAGAAAATGTAGACCGCAAAAAGTCTTGAATTCTGGACCAAATCTGTAGAAATGCCCTGTACAATGGAAACAAAAGTTGCACAGAATCTTTTAGAGAAAAAATAGCATTAGTTAAAATGCATAAACAGATCCATACAAAATTGTAAAGCTAAACTGATAATCTTAGAAATAAGCTTACAAATACACACTTAAAGGGATACTGAACCCAAAGTTTTTCTTTCATGATTCAGATAGAGCATGCAAGTTTAAGCAATTTTCTAATTTACTCCTATTATCAATTTTTCTTCTTTCTCTTTGTATCTTTATTTGAAAAGGCAGGAATTTAAGCATACAAGCCGGCCCATATTTGGTTCAGAACCCTGGATAGCGCTTGCTGATTGATGGCTACATTTAGACACCAAACAGCAAGCGCTACCCAGGTGCTGAACCAAAGATGAGCCCTGTTATGTCCCATGCTATAATGTTACACATTTGGTGGTCATGCTTATCTCTTAATGTATTCTGGAAAGCAATAATTCATTTTAAGGGGAACATTACTGGGACCAAAATAATTACATAAAAGTTTTTTGTACGATTAGACTGCAACTGAGAACCATAAAGATTTATGTTGACATTTTTTTTATTGAACAGTTTTTACTGTACATAAACGTTTGTACAACATCAAAATCAGAAATGGCATAACAAAAAGAAAAACAAATAAAACAAAAATACATAATATATGAGTCAGTCGTTATTAATATCTTTATACCAATTCACATAAGGGTGCTCATATTTTAATTCCATGGATGGCTAGGGTGTTGAACATTAGTGTTAAGCACGAAATCAGTTGCCTATGTGGAGATATGAGTGATGTTGGTTCTCCCTTTTAGTATCCAATAAAACCAAACTCTGTCAACTGCTTCCTTGTTATCTAGGATCCAGGATGCACAGTCGTACATAGAGTATGTCACATTAATTTTATTTAAAACCTCCTGCCATGTTATGGATCCAGTTTTCCAGTATTTAGCTATACCAGCTCTAGTAACCGTGCACAAGATCTTGATAAATGTGTTAATCGGTTTATTAAGATTGGGGATTCGGATGTTCAGGAGTGCTTGTGCCTGCGTAAGTTGAATCTTTTCATCTAGTGTGTTACTTATTAGAAGAGAGAGCTTGTTCCAAACCTGCTTGACGTTGTCCCATTCCCACCATAAATGCGAGTAGGTTCCAATGGCGTTGCATCCTCTATAGCATAATCTATTCCCTGTGGGGGACATATGTGCTGTCTGCACCGGAGTCAAATACCACCGATAGGCAGTCTTGAGTGCGTTTTCCCTAAGATCTGCATTTAGTAGTCCTTTGTCTATCTCACTAAAGATGTAAACCCATTCCTGTAAGTCTATTTCAATTCCCAAACCCCTTTCGCACTAGTATTAGCTGAGATTTTACCTGTGTCTGGGATGATTGTATAGCGGAGTATAACTTTGAAATAGCGTGTTTAGTCCTGTGTGGGGCTTTGTATATGATCTCTAGTATTGTAGTGTTCTGGGTAGCGTAAAGTTTTTGGAATTCTCTGAGAGCCGACCCTATCTGAAGGTACAAAAACCAATTTAGTATTAGGGGTGCGATTTTGTCCTGAATCTGATTGAATGTTAAGAATGTATTATTGCATATTAGATCAACAACTCTATAGAGTCCTTTATTGCGCCATTTATCTATTAATAAGCGATATTCTTGATTTAATTAATATCTAATTGGAATATTTCTAGAGTGTATTGGTTGTAGTTTAGTCAATTTGGCTACTTTGTTCCAGGATACAAGGGTGGAGTCTAGCGTAGGGGGTCTGAATTTCTGTGAGGTGGTTGCGTGTTTTCCCTCCTCCCAAAGAATGTCTGCTGGGTGATTCCAGCCTCCCATTTCAGCTTCAAGAGTCGGCCAAATGGTGTCAATATTGGGGTTGTCTAAAAGGGCTGTTTGAGCTAATCTCGCCGCCTTATAATAGTCAATAAGGTTGGTGACCCCTACCCCCCTAACGTTCTGTGTCTCGTCAAACAAGTGGCTGGAATTCTAGGAGATTTTTTCCCTCTAATAAATCTAATCAGGTCTGATTGAACCTGAGCTAGTTCTGGGGTTGGAATTTTGACTAGAAGTGCTCTGAAAAGATATAGTATGCGTGGTAAGATATTCATCTTAACCGCAGCTTTTCGCCCATACCAAGAGAAGGAGTATTGTGACCACTTCTGAAGATCTTGGCAGATCTCTTTGAACATCGGTAAGTAATTAAATTTGTATAATTGGTTAAATTGGGTTGTTAAATTTATGCCTAGATATTTAATAGTATGTGTAGCCCATTTCATGGTGAAATTTAGGTCAATTAACTTTTGTGTTTGGGGTGGCAGTATTATAGGAAGGGCTTCGCATTTTTCTAGGTTTATTTTGTAACCCGAGATAGATGAAAATTTGTCTAGAAGTTGGTATAGATTAGGGAGTGAGATCAATGGTTTGGTGATTGTCAGTAAGATGTCGTCCGCGAACAACGTCAATTTATATTCAGTGGATCTAAGTTTAAATCCCGAAATATCTGGGGAGTTTCTTATCTGTGCTGCCAGAGGTTCTATGCAAAGGGTGAATAGGAGGGGTGACAGAGGGCATCCCTGCCTAGTCCCGTTTAGTATGGGAAAAATTTTGCACTTGTAACCAGTTGCTGTTACTTGCGCTGAGGGGTTTGAATATATCATCTCAATTGCAGTTACAAAAGGACCACTGAATCCCATATTGTGAAGCACCTGTAATAGATACTTCCAGTCTATTCTATCAAACGCCTTCTCTGCATCTAATGACAGGAGCAGAGAAGGCGTTTTGGTCACAGATAAGTAATGTATAGAGTCTATTATGCGCCTAATATTGTCTGGGGCTTCCCTATCTTTTATGAAACTGACTTGGTCCGGGTGGACCAATTGGGGCAATATTACTTTAAGACGGTTGGCAAGGATTTTGGTAAGAATTTTGAGATCCTGATTAATAAGTGAAATGGGACGATAGTTTGAGCAATATTTTGGATTTCTACCTGGCTTAGGAATTACCACAATTTTAGCCATTAAAAATTCAGATGGGATTGGGCGACCTTCTAAGATGTGATTGCATAAATTAGTTAACTGGGGGATTAGTATAGGTTTAAATAGTTTGTAATATTCCCCTGAGAACCCATCAGGACCAGGGGCCTTGCCTTTTTTAAGGTCTTTAATTGCTAGTGATACCTCTAGCGACGAAATCCGGGAGTTCAGTAGCTTTCTGTCCTCCTCTGAAATAGTATTTAGTTTAGCTTCTGTAAGAAAGTCAATAGTGGCAGATTCAATTTGTGGTGTGTGGGAAACCTTTTTACCATCATATAGTTTCCCGTAGAATTCTGCAAAGATATCAACAATTTCTTGGGGATGGGTTACAGGAACTCCTTGTGAATTAATTATGCTTGGGATGGCAGAGGCCTTGCATCGTTCGTGGATTTTATGGGCTAGAAATGTGTCAGGTTTGTTAGCGAACACATAGTTTTGTGTCTTCAACTTTAATATTGCCCTAGCTGCCATAGAGTTTAGAATACCATTTAAATTGTCCCTTTTCTTAGAGAGTTCTTTGAAAATGGATGTGCTTTGGGTAAGTTTATGTTGTGTTTCTAGCACTTTTATTTCATTTTGAAGCTGAGATATCAAGGTGTTTTTATGATGTAGTGACCTGGATTTAGTCTGAATCAGAAGTCCCCTAGTGTATGCTTTATGCGCTGCCCAGGTGTTTAACGGGTTATCGGTGGTGTTAGTATTAATCTTCCAAAATTCGGTCAATAGCTCACTAGTTCTATCTAGAGTGTGTTTGTCTCTAAATAAGGTCGGGTCAAAAGTCCATGTTCTAGATCTTTTAGGGTCTTGAACCCCGTTGAGATGGATTGAAATTGGGGAGTGGTCAGACCATGTACAGGGGTGGATTTCCGATGACAAAATTAGTGGAAGCAAAATTTGTCTAGCTAGTATGCAGTCTATTCTCTTATATGATTTGTGTGCCGCTGAATAAAATGTAGTGTCATTTGTTTCCCCATACAAAAATTTGCAGGTGTCTGTAAGGGTATGGGGCATGAGAGTGTCCCGAATAGATTTAACAATCATATTATGCCGGATTTGTTTGTTGTTCATCCTTAAATTCAATGCGGGGGCAATGGATTTCAAATTGATATTAAAGTCTCCAGCTAGTATTATTCTATGCTGCGACCAGTTTGTTAGGGCATGCAAAATATTTTTGAAGAATGTATGTTGGTTGTCATTTGGGGCGTATATATTACAGAGAATGATATCAGATTCGTCTAATTGCCCCTTTACAATTAGGTATCTACCTTCTGAGTCTGCTAGGGTATATTCATGTATGAAATTCAAAGATGAATGGATGAGAATAGATACACCCCTTTTTTGTGTCTGTTGTGGCATGGTAATGTAGCGGAAATGCTCAAGACCAGTACTTAGGAATATTTGTGTGCATTAAATGAGTCTCTTGTAAAAAGAGAACGTTAGCATGGAGTCTAAAATAATGGGTCATAGCCACCTTACGCTTGACGTTTGAATTTAATCCTCTCACATTGTGAGAAACGAAGTGTATCTTAGGCATCAGAAATATCTACAGTCAGCTTAGTTATAGCTCTTGAAATATGGCAGATTTGTACCTCCGTTTGGTGATCTATAGCACTTCCACATCCCCACCCAGAACTCAATATCATACTCCCCCCTACCATATGTGACTCAAAACCATAATGCATACTTAACAGAAAAAAAAGACAATTAAAAGAGAGAACAAAAAACAGTGTATATAACGAGAAAAAAAAATACATTAACCATATCTCTCTTAAAAAGAGAGAAACATATTCTCATGATAAATGGTCTTAAGGGAGCGGTATCTAAGAATGTAACTAGATTTGTAAACAGTGGATTCAACAATTAAAAATTGTGATCAATGAACTCTAACATTTCTGGTAAGTCAATACAGTCTATACTTTACCCATTCTTGTACATTTGCACTATGAAGCTTGAAATATAAAGTCTTAAGTTAGACTTATAAGTCTAGTATATACTCCAGTTTCTAGAACATCACCTTAAAGCCTACCGGCAAAAGTCATCTATTTTTCAGTTTTCTTTTGTTGATAGACTGCCATTTATGTTGTTGCCTATCTCTCTGGGAAAGCTGAAGATCTTTATGTTGTTTAGCAGCTTGCATGTGTCGGGAATTTCTTCTTCCTCTTTTAAGCTGAGTGTTTTGCCATCTCTCATGATGTGCAGCGCAAAGGGGAACCCCCAGCGATATTGGATCTGATGTTTTCATAACACGGCTGTGAAATGTCGCAGCTGGGCTCTCCTCTGTAATGTATTAAGGCTAAAGTCCTGAAAGAATTGGACAATTGTCCCTTGAAATTTAAAAGTTGGGTTTCGTCGGGATGCAGAAAGAATTTTTTCCTTCTCTTGAAAGGCCACTAGTTTCACTATGACCTTGGTGGGGCATCATCTTTAGGTCTCGCTCTGAGAGCTCTGTGGGCCCTTTCGATGTTATATATAAGTTCGTCCTTGTCACCAGTGATGGCTCTGAACAGTTGTTGCAAATATACTTGGAGGTCTTTATTTAGGATCATTTCGGTATGCCTTTCATTCTAATGTTATTTCGTCTGCCCCTATTTTCAAGATCTTCAATCTTATCTTGGAGCTCTGTAATGGATTGTTGTTGAGAGTTGACAACCTCAGATATTGAGGTGAGGTCTTCTGAAATAGCGTCTCTATGTTCCTCTAGAGTTTCAATTCTGCCTCCTAATTCAGCAATATCAGACTTTATATCAGTGAGGCTGTCAGTAACAACTGTGTGCATAGAATCTATCTTCTCCCATAGGCGTTCGAAATTTGCTGATATATCTTGCTTTGATACGAGTAGGCGTAAGTCTGCTCTTGTTACCGGAGTGTGATCTCCTTCAATATTCATAGAGTCTGTATCCTGCTCAGAATCCCCTTCTTCTTCTCTAATATTGTCATTAGTGGGTTTATTCATCTTGGCAGATCTGAAATATGGATTTATATTCTGTGATTTGGGAACTTTATCTGCTTTGGTCAGCTTTTTGGATGCCATCTTGTATGGCTTTAAATTTTGATGGGTGTTTTAAGATGTTTCACTTGCTGCTGCAACTATGTGTTTAATTTTTAGAGGCGGCCCAGTAATATACTGAATTATTAAGGTACCATATACCATGGCCCCCAAATTTCCAGTGAGGAGAAACTTATAAGCAGCCTTCATTTGTTTTCTTGTTTAGTAGTTATACTTATGGGCCGTTTTTGAAGACAGAGCTTTTTATATAATGAAAGCAATATGTGTAACTTTTCTTAGTGACAGTAGCTCATATCGTCTAACCCCTTATTATCTTTAGGCAGTCTTCACATAATCTCAACCATCTATACTCCTCTATTTCATGAGGCTCATCTTATTGTTTCTGTAGTGTAAACACTTATAAAAAGGAACTGCGTCATGCCGCCATTTGCCGCCAGTGGCTATGATCTTTATGTGCTGTTTCTCAGCCCTCAAGCAGTCCGGATTCTGCCTGACACCCTCCGTGTATGCTCACCTCATGTCGCTATGTCCGATCGCTTGGGTCTGGTGATAGTGGCCCCTCAAAGTTGTCTATGCATCGCCGCCTCTATTAAACTTGAGTTAGCTCAGTGTGAGAGCAGTCACGTAGGCCTCACATATCCACCTCTGCATCTGTAAGCGGCAAGCGATCTCCGCAGTTTGTAAGCCCACAAACACCTAGGGCTATACTTCTAACTGATATGAGTTTTTCGGCTCAGGTTCACTGTCCAAGTGGCTTAGTATCCCTGTTTTGTGTATTTAGCTCCCGGAGCTCAGAGATTACACAGCCATCTCTGAGCACAGTCTGGCTCCGCCCCGAACCATAAAGATTTAGAGGTCTTTGGATATTTAAAAAGAAATAGAATGACTCAATTTTATAACATTTGGTTCTATTGGGACAAAATAATTTCCCATTGTCCTACCCACACTGGTTCTCCCCAAAATGAGAAAGCAAATGTTTTAATACCCCACCCACTCTAAAATGGAGTCAATGAAACACAGATAAAGGGCTCATTTATGTTATTAGGGCAATAGTTATCATCATATTACAAAACAGTATGTTCTATTTCTCCTGTTAAGTGTGATCAGTCCACGGGTCATCATTACTTCTGGGATATTAACTCCTCCCCAACAGGAAGTGCAAGAGGATCACCCAGCAGAGCTGCTATATAGCTCCTCCCCTCTACGTCACACCCAGTCATTCTCTTGCACCCAACTAATAGATAGGATGTGTGAGAGGACTGTGGTGATTTTACTTAGTTTTTTATGACTTCAATCAAAAGTTTGTTATTTTAAAACAGCACCGGAGCGTGTTGTTCATTCTCAGGGGGAATTTGAAGAAGAATCTACCTGAGTTTTCTATATGATTTTAACCGGAGTAGTTAAGATCATGTTGCTGTTCTCGGCCATCTGAGGGGTGAGGTATACTTCAGATCAGGGGACAGCGGGCAGGTTCACCTGCAAAGAGGTATGTAGCAGCTTATTATTTTCTGAGAATGGAATTGACTAGAAAATACTGCAAATACCTATATAAAGTAAGTTCAGCCTTAAATGCAGTAGTAGCAACTGGTATCAGGCTGTCATGTATGTATATTTTCACTTCAGTATTCTGGGGAATGGCACTTCACTGGAATGATACTGTATGAATAAAACCTTAGCCTATATTGAGAACGGCTAGCAGTAGGTTTCTGTGACAATTTATTTATTGAGGTTAAACGTTTTGCTGGCATGTTAAATCGTTTAATTTTCTGAGGTACTGGGTGAAAAATTGTGTTGGGCACTAATTATCCACTTGGCGGGCATTTTATTTAATTTTTGACAGTTTACTGATCTCCCTCACTGTTGTGTGTGAGGGGGAGGGGCTTAATTTGGCGCTTTTACTACGCATCAGGAATTCAGTGACAAGTCTGTTTTTCTTCCCTGCATGATCCGGTTCGTCTCTACAGAGCTCAAGGGTCTTCAAAAGTTATTTTGAGGGAGGTAATCACTCACAGCAGACCTGTGAGATAGTGCTTTGACTGTGATAAAAAACGTTATATTCTGTACTTTTTTTCTGCCATTTAAGGGTTAGTTATCCATTGCTAATGGGGGCAATCCTTTGCTAAATTTATATTTTTACCGGAAAGAATTTGATTTTATAGTTTATCCGTTTTATTGTTTCTCAACTGTCATAACTTCTGTGCTTCTTAAAGGCACAGTACGTTTTTTTCATACTATTGAAATTTAAATTGAAAAGTATTTCACAAGCTGCTGGTTTAATTGCTAGTGTGTTTAACATGTCTGACTCAGAGGAATAACTCTGTGCTATATGTGCTAAAGCCAAAGTGGAGCCCAATAGAAATTTATGTACTAATTGCATTGATGCTACTTTAAATAAAAGTCAATCTGTACAAATTGAACATCATTCACCAAACAACGAGGGGAAAGTTATGCCGACTAACTTGCCTCACGTGTCAGTACCTGAATCTCCCGCTCGGGAGGAGTGTGATATGGTAACGCCGAGTACTTCAGGGCGGCCATTACAAATCACATTGCAGGACATGGCTAATGTTATGACTGAAGTTTTGTCTAAATTACCCGAACTTAGAGGGAAGCGTGACCACTCTGGGTTGAGAACAGAGTGCGCTGATAATACTAGGGCCATGTCAGATACTGGGTCACAGTATGCAGAACATGAGGACGGAGAGCTTCAATCTGCAGGTGACGGTTCTGATCCCAATAGAGTGGATTCAAACATTTCTAATTTTAAGTTTAAGCTTGAGAACCTCCGCGTTCTACTAGGGGAGGTATTAGCGGCTCTGAATGATTGTAACACCGTTGCAATTCCAGAGAAGTTATGTAGGCTGGATAGATACTATGCGGTACCGGCGAGTACTGACGTATTTCCTATACCTAAGAGGCTTACAGAGATAATTACTAAGGAATGGGATAGGCCAGGTGTACCATTTTCCCCCCCTCTTGTATTTAGAAAAATGTTCCCAATAGACGCCACCACACGGGACTTATGGAAGACGATCCCTAAGGTGGAGGGAGCGGTTTCTACTCTGGCTAAGCGTACCACTATCCCGGTGGAGGATAGCTGTGCCTTTTCAGATCCAATGGATAAAAAATTAGAGGGTTACCTTAAGAAAATGTTTGTTCAACAAGGTTTTATACTACAACCCCTTGCATGTATTGCGTCTGTCACGGCCGCGGCTGCTTTTTGGTCCGAGTCCCTGGAAGAGACTCTTGACTCAATTACTATCGAAGAAATTTCAAACAGGCTTAAAACCATTAAGCTAGCTAATTCATTTGTTTCAGATGCCGTAGTACATTTAACTAAACTTACGGCTAAGAATTCCGGTTTCGCCATTCAGGCACGCAGAGCACTGTGGCTAAAATCGTGGTCAGCTGATGTTACTTCTAAATCTAAGTTACTTAACATACCTTTCAAAGGGCAGACCTTATTCGGGCCCGGTTTGAAAGAAATTATCGCTGACATTACAGGAGGTAAAGGCCATGCCCTGCCTCAAGACAGAGCCAAGCCTAGGGCTAGACAGTCTAATTTTCGTTCCTTTCGTAATTTCAAGGCAGGAGCAGCATCAACTTCCTCTGCTCCAAAACAGGAAGGAGCTGTTGCTCGTTACAGACAAGGCTGGAGACCTAACCAGTCCTGGAACAAGGGCAAGCAGGCCAGAAAACCTGCTGCTGCCCCTAAGACAGCATGAATTGAGGGCCCCCGATCCGGGAACGGATCTAGTGGGGGGCAGACTTTCTCTCTTCGCCCAGGCTTGGGCAAGAGATGTCCAGGATCCCTGGGCACTAGAGATCATATCTCAGGGATATCTTCTGGACTTCAAAACCTCCCCCCCAAAGGGGAGATTCCATCTGTCAAGGTTGTCAACAAACCAAATAAAGAAGGAGGCGTTTCTACGCTGCGTACAAGATCTGTTACTAATGGGAGTGATCCATCCGGTTCCGCGGTCGGAACACGGACAGGGATTTTACTCAAATCTGTTTGTGGTTCCCAAGAAAGAAGGAACCTTCAGACCAATCTTGGATTTAAAGATCCTAAACAAATTCCTAAGAGTTCCATCGTTCAAAATGGAAACTATTCGGACAATTCTACCCATGATCCAAAGGGGTCAGTACATGACCACAGTGGATTTAAAGGATGCTTACCTTCACATACCGATTCACAGAGACCATCACCGGTACCTAAGGTTTGCTTTCCTAGACAGGCATTACCAGTTTGTAGCTCTTCCATTTGGATTAGCTACGGCTCCAAGAATCTTCACAAAGGTTCTGGGGGCTCTTCTGGCGGTGCTAAGACCGCGGGGAATTTCGGTAGCTCCTTACCTAGACGACATTCTGATACAAGCTTCAAGCTTTCAAACTGCCAAGTCTCATGCAGAGTTAGTACTGGCATTTCTAAGGTCGCATGGGTGGAAGGTAAACGAAAAGAAGAGTTCTCTTTTTCCACTCACAAGAGTTCCCTTCTTAGGGACTCTTATAGATTCTGTAGAAATGAAGATCTACCTGACAGAAGACAGGTTAACAAAGCTTCAAAACGCTTGCTGTGTCCTTCATTCCATTCAACACCCGTCAGTGGCTCAATGCATGGAGGTGATCGGCTTAATGGTAGCGGCAATGGACATAGTTCCTTTTGCACGCCTACACCTCAGACCGCTGCAATTGTGCATGCTAAGTCAGTGGAATGGGGATTACTCAGATTTGTCCCCTACTCTGAATCTGGATCAAGAGACCAGAAATTCTCTTCTATGGTGGCTTTCTCGACCACATCTGTCCAGGGGGATGCCATTCAGCAGGCCAGATTGGACGATTGTAACAACAGACGCCAGCCTGTTAGGTTGGGGCGCTGTCTGGAATTCCCTGAAGGCTCAGGGATCTTGGACTCAGGAGGAGAGTCTCCTGCCAATAAACATTCTGGAATTGACAGCAGTTCTCAATGCCCTTCTGGCTTGGCCCCAGTTAACAACGCGGGGGTTCATCAGGTTTCAGTCGGACAACATCACGACTGTAGCTTACATCAACCATCAAGGAGGGACAAGAAGCTCCCTAGCGATGATGGAAGTATCAAAGATAATTCGCTGGGCAGAGTCTCACTCTTGCCACCTATCAGCAATCCACATTCCGGGAGTGGAGAACTGGGAGGCGGATTTCCTAAGTCGTCAGACTTTTCATCCGGGGGAGTGGGAACTTCATCCGGAAGTCTTTGCCCAAATACTTCGACGTTGGGGCAAACCAGAAATAGATCTCATGGCGTCTCGACAGAACGCCAAGCTTCCTTGTTACGGGTCCAGATCCAGGGATCCGGGAGCGGCCCTGGTGGATGCTTTGACGGCACCTTGGACCTTCGGGAAGGCTTATGTGTTCCCACCCTTCCCGATGCTTCCTCGATTGATTGCCAGGATCAAACAGGAGAAAGCATCAGTGATTCTAATAGCGCCTGCGTGGCCACGCAGGACCTGGTATGCAGATCTAGTGGACATGTCCTCCTGTCCACCTTGGTCTCTGCCTCTGAGACAGGACCTTCTGGTTCAGGGTCCCTTCAAACATCAAAATCTAATTTCTCTGAAGCTGACTGCCTGGAAATTGAACGCTTGATTTTATCAAAACGTGGATTTTCTGAGTCAGTAATTGATACCTTAGTACAGGCTAGGAAGCCTGTTACCAGAAAGATTTACCATAAAATATGGCGTAAATACCTATATTGGTGCGAATCCAAAGGTTACTCTTGGAGTAAGGTTAGGATTCCTAGGATATTGTCTTTTCTACAAGAAGGTTTAGAAAAGGGTTTGTCCGCCAGTTCCTTAAAGGGACAGATCTCAGCTCTGTCCATTCTGTTACACAAACGTCTGTCAGAAGTTCCAGACGTTCAGGCTTTTTGCCAGGCTTTGGCCAGGATTAAGCCTGTGTTTAAAACTGTTGCTCCGCCATGGAGTTTAAACCTAGTTCTTAACGTTTTACAGGGTGTTCCGTTTGAACCCCTTCATTCCATTGATATAAAATTGTTATCTTGGAAAGTTCTGTTCTTAATGGCTATTTCCTCGGCTCGTAGAGTCTCTGAGTTATCAGCCTTACATTGTGATTCTCCTTATCTGATTTTTCACTCGGATAAGGTAGTTCTGCGTACTAAACCTGGGTTCTTACCTAAGGTAGTCACTAACAGGAATATCAATCAAGAGATTGTTGTTCCATCCTTGTGTCCAAATCCTTCTTCAAAGAAGGAACGTCTTCTGCACAATCTGGATGTAGTTCGTGCCCTAAAATTCTATTTACAGGCAACTAAAGACTTTCGACAAACGTCTTCCTTGTTTGTCGTTTATTCTGGTCAGAGGAGAGGTCAAAAAGCTTCTGCTACCTCTCTCTCTTTTTGGCTTCGTAGCATAATACGTTTAGCCTATGAGACTGCTGGACAGCAGCCTCCTGAAAGAATTACAGCTCATTCCACTAGAGCTGTGGCTTCCACTTGGGCCTTTAAGAATGAGGCCTCTGTTGAACAGATTTGCAAGGCTGCAACTTGGTCTTCGCTTCATACTTTTTCCAAATTTTACAAATTTGACACTTTTGCTTCTTCGGAGGCTATTTTTGGGAGAAAGGTTCTTCAGGCAGTGGTTCCTTCTGTATAAAGATCCTGCCTGTCCCTCCCGTCATCCGTGTACTTTTGCTTTGGTATTGGTATCCCAGAAGTAATGATGACCCGTGGACTGATCACACTTAACAGGAGAAAACATAATTTATGCTTACCTGATAAATTCCTTTCTCCTGTAGTGTGATCAGTCCACGGCCGCCCTGTTTTTTATGGCAGGTCTAAATTTTTAAATTATACTCCAGTCACCACTGCACCCTTTAGCTTCTCCTTTCTCGTTGGTTCTTGGTCGAATGACTGGGTGTGACGTAGAGGGGAGGAGCTATATAGCAGCTCTGCTGGGTGATCCTCTTGCACTTCCTGTTGGGGAGGAGTTAATATCCCAGAAGTAATGATGACCCGTGGACTGATCACACTACAGGAGAAAGGAATTTATCATGTAAGCATAAATTATGTTTTTTCTGATTTTGGCCCAAAATAAAGCCTTTTCTTTTTCTACTGTCTACTGTTCTCTTTATTTTTCTTCTTCTCAACTGGAAGATTTTTTCTCTGTTATATTACCTGTCACTCATTATTGGTGTCTACCTTGGATGAGAGAACTGGGTGTTTTTGAACTTTAAGCCATTGAGTAACCAGAAGTTCTTATAGACTTGTAACCCCCCATGCTAATGACATTTGTTTTCCTCTCAGGTAAATGGATATCAGGAGACTACATGGGTATTCTTAAAGCTCCTTTAAAGGGACAGTCTACGCCTTAGTCATTTTATAGTCTTACCTTAGATTAAGCTGCAAATACCCTCCTGCACCCTATTCTATATCATGCAGCAGGAACGTTTAAAAAAAAGTTATTTTAAAATGAATATTGTTTCTGGTCACTTTGAAATGTCTACCAGGCTCCGCCCACTGATGACATCCCAATCTGGGCTGCACCTAGGTACTCTTCTGAATAGCTTTGACAGTCTGCTGAATCCGACTAGTGAGACTTTTGTGATTGGATGCCATATGCAGCCCAGATTGTGATGTCATTAGTGGGCACAGCTTGACAGCCATTTCAAAGTGGCCAGAAACAATATTAATTTTAAAATATTTTTTTTACTGTTCCTGCTGCACAATTTAGAAAGGGGTGCAGGAGGCTATTTGCGGCTTTTTCTAAGGTAAGACTAAGATGAGCAAGGTATAGACAGTCCCTTGAAGCATCTTAAATCATTAACCGGATAAAGGGGCATATGTATCAAGCTCCGTATGGAGCTTGATGGCCCGTGTTTCTGGCGAGTCATCAGACTCGCCAGAAACAGCAGTTATGAAGCAGCGGTCACAAAGACTGCTGCTCCATAACCTGTCCGCCTGCTCTGAGCAGGCGGACAGACATTGCCGGAAATCAACCCGATCGAATTGGCCGCGAGTCTGCAGGGGGCGGCGTTGCACCAGCAGCTCTTGTGAGCTGCTGGTGCAATGCTGAATACGGCGAGCGTATTGCTCGCCGTATTCAGCGAAATCTGGTGGACCTGATCCGCACTGTCGGATCAGGTCCGCCAGACTTTGATAACTAGAGGCCATTGACTTATGTACATTCTCCGGGCCCTGAAAATACTGGTGCTTCATGATTACTTTATTGTATATCCAGTAAAACTTGTAAGCTAAGCTTTTCAATACAAACTGGTATATAAAAAAAAATAATATTTGTACTTAGTTTCACAGTTCCTAGAAAGCAAAAAAAAGTAAAATCTATAACCTTAGTTCTCAAAATGCGGCAAATTGCCTAACCCAGCTATTTTATTTGCTACATTTGATTCAATTTTTGGCCTCTCTAGGGAAAGTGGCACAAACACAATTTTACACAAAAGTAAAAGGTGTTTAAAATCCTAACTTTACTTTTTTTATGGAAAAAAAATTATGCTGAAATAGTTTTCTTTCATATTCATTATATATATATTTTTAGTTTAACACCCTTTTAACAGGATGCACTAAACTAAAAACGGGTTTTATTAATCCAAAAAAAGGTCCAAGAAGCCCATTGGCTGGATTAGTCAGCCATAGAACCACTGTAGTCATGTGTGGTAAATGTCACTATGGTTTACTAGTCAGGGGAGAAAAAAGTTACTAGTCAGGAAACAAAAATGTTACTAGTCCACTCAATGTTAAATCTAGTGGGGGGGGGGAGTTTTAATTTCTTAACCATGCACTGCAATTAATTACTAGTCCAGGTCACGTGGACTAATGGAAATTTATAGCCCCACTTATAGGGCTTGCAATTATTTTATGGATGGCAGGAACCCCAGACAGTGCAAAAGGATTTCATTTTCATTGCCAGAATATTGAACTCTCCACTCACACAGTGGCACCACCTCTCACATTCCTCAAACTGTGTTTAGCCCTTATTTGCCCACTACAACTTTTCTTAGGTTCTCCACAGCTCCTTCTGACCCCACACACAGGATGCCTCAACTTACAAATGCTCAACCCTACCCATGGACTGCCCACAACACGACTGGAGAAGCTCCTGATCTTATAGACAAAAATGAATACACAGTACTTAAAATAACAATAATATAATTTCCCAATACCCTAGAACTGCTAATTAACATTTCCATATTCACAGGACATCACTGGCTATTAAGAAACCTTATTAAACAAATTTCTTGATTTCTTTAATCATACAAAATGTATCATCAGTCTAAAGATAAAACAGTACTCAAATTACTGTTATCTTTTTACCTATGTAGCAGTTCTAATCAATCTGTCTCTGCCTGCAGAAGAGGAAGCCACAAATCAAATAATACAGCCCATGTTTTGTTTTTTTACTAGACAGGCGTGCTGGATGTTCACAGAATGTCAGACAAGGGGACTCTTACTTCAATGTCATTCTGGCGCCTCTGTCAGTGTATGACCTTAATGCACCTGTCTAGCTTGTCTACTGATAAATTAACTAAGTGCCTTCCAACTGCTTTTATAATACAGAAGAGTAGTGAAACTAAAATATATATTTTTTTGTGTTTTTCTTTTAAATATGTTGTGAAAGAGATAAATTACTTAAAGGGATATTAAACAGTCTGTTTCATTGTTGTAATAAAAAAGCACTGAGCAGTGGTATATACTTTAATAGAAATAATTGCAATATGGATTATTCATCTATTTAAATGGATTTTACCTTTCAATTATTTTTAAAAACTTTATTTGTGCAGTGTCCATTACTTCCTGTCACAGCCCTACAAGGTGGCTATGGTCTCTACAGGAAGCTGATCTAGCAGGATGTCATAAAACTTCCAACGCTGGATTAGTATTAAGTGAATATACTAGATAAATACGGAGTCAGATTTGCTTGTGCTCAGAACTGGCAGAATGCAACTTAAGTTTCAAAAATGTCTCAACTCTTATCTCCCTAAGGGCAGGGGCTACACTGAGAAATTCTAGGTGCTAATTTTGCAAGAACACAAGTAAGTTCTTTATTGTTTTTTTACAAAACCTGTTTCTTTTTATGTTTAGTTTGATTTAATATATTTGTTTTTACCCAAGGAGCCCTGTTTAATACACCTTTAGGAAAAAAAAATAAGACCCCCCTCTTGCCCACTTTTTGCTGTCAATCGTCACTATATAAAATGTCAGATGTTTAGAGTTTAGTTTCTAATTGCATAGATATAATTGTAATTAGAGGAACATAAATCTAAATAACGTTTTTATCATGCATATGAAAGAGTACTGTTTAAACAAGTTAAAAATGGTTTTGCATGAAAAAAGGTTACATTGAAGCTGTTTATTTTTATTATAAAGATAACGAAAAGGGCAATTGGGCCTTAAAGGACAGTAAAGTCAAAGTTAAATTTTTATGAATCAGACAGAGCATGCAAACAACTTTCCAATGTATCTCTAATATCAAATTTGCTTTGATTTCATGCTATCCTTTGTTGAAAAGTAACCTATCATTACATTTGCTTTGATCTCTTGGTATCTTTTGTTGAAAAGTACATCTAAGTAGGCTCAAGAGTAGCAATACCACCTCTGGGAGCTAGCGGAACACATTGGATAAGCCAATCATAAAGGCATATGTGCACAGACAATAATCATCAGCTAGCAGTGCATTACTGCTCCATAGACTATCTATGTGAAATAGAGTCCAGCATACAGCAAAAATCCTCAAAGAGGTGAGGGTAATCCTTATGAAGTGACTGCCACACTCCAACGTAATGATACAAAGGTGAAGATAGAAGGATAACTCCTCAAAAGTGCAGTCAAAATATTTTAATAGATACAGGTTCAGACAAGTAAAAAATCACAACGTTTCGGGGTCAATACCCCTTAGTCATCACATGACTAAGGGGTATTGACCCCGAAACGTTGTGATTTTTTACTTGTCTGAACCTGTATCTATTAAAATATTTTGACTGCACTTTTGAGGAGTTATCCTTCTATCTTCACCTTTGTACCATAGACTATCTATGCTCAGGTATGCTCTTCAGCAAAGGATATCAAGAGAACAAAATAAATTAGATGGGGGGCGGAGCTGAACGCTGGAGGGATAGGTCGCACAGAGCAAGAGCTTCTGCAAACATTCTTCGATTTTATGGCTTTTCACATAGAAACATAGAAACATAGAAACATAGATATTGACGGCAGATAAGAGCCATAGGCCCAGCAAGTCTGCCCCACCTTACCTAACAGTATAAACTTATCTAGTTCGTAGGATAGCCCTATGCTTGTCCCATGCATTTTTAAAGTCCCCCACAGTGTTTGTTGCTACTACCTCTTGAGGAAGTTTATTCCATAAATCAATCACTCTTTCTGTAAAGAAGTGCTTCCTCAAATTACTCCTGAATCTACTACCCTTTAGCTTGAGCTCATGACCCCTTGTTCTTGAATTTTCCATTTTATGTAAAATACCCACAGCCTCAGTTTTACTAAACCCTTTAATGTACTTGAAAGTTGCTATCATATCACCTCTTTCCCTTCTCTCCTCTAAGCTATACATATTTAGGTCATTGAGCCTATCCT
Source organism: Bombina bombina (assembly GCF_027579735.1). Classification (NCBI taxonomy): domain Eukaryota; kingdom Metazoa; phylum Chordata; class Amphibia; order Anura; family Bombinatoridae; genus Bombina; species Bombina bombina. Next base: position 952,691,116 of record NC_069504.1, read on the forward strand.
GGTAAGTTTTATTTTTTAGACCATGTACCATTTTGGTAGCCCTCCTTTGCACAGATTCAAGTTTGTTAATATCCTTCTGAAGATATGGCCTCCAGAACTGCACACAATACTCAAGATGAGGCCTAACTAATGATCTATAAAGTGGCATAAGAACCTTACTATTTCTGCTGCAAATACCTCTACCAATACATCCAAGCATTCTGCTAGCCTTACTCGCTGCCTTACTACATTGTTTACTAAGTTTTAAATCATCTGAAATAATAATTCCCAAGTCCTGTTCCTCGTCTGTAACAGTCAGTAAAGTGTTACTATTTTAGGATTATACTTAATATACAAGAAGAAGCCATACTATAACATGCTCTGACGAGTTTTAAAGTACCAGCTAAGAATACGGCCTTTACTTTTGCTCCTTTACAAAGCCATGAGGCGGTTGAGCTCATAAACCTACATATACACTCCAGAGTTTCTACTGAGATCAACGGAACCCGAAAATCAGATTATCATACCACAATCAGGAAACCAAGCACAGTCCCTGGAGATCTAACTAGTAACTTCCTACGATATCAATCCATTATTTTCAAGAGTCGGTAACTGATACTCAATATGGGATCCAACGCTCTGCTACAGGAAATTGGCTTTTTGCTGCACCGATATTGGGAGGCCTCTGCAGCATCTCTTAAAGCAGCATGTCATTCCCCTATTACTACTCCCTCCGCCAAGACTACCAGAGACAGTACTAATGGTGAGTTCTACAATGACAATGTTTAGGGGCCCCAATGTTCGCCATCTGTTTTTTTTCTGGACTTCCAGCCACATAGACTTCCCATCTTACCTTTGATGGCCTCCTGCTGTCCGGAGGCCACTGCTATCTTACCTCATGAAACTGTGGCTGGCCTGGAGCTTATTACTTCTAGCAGCACTGATGGGAGCCTACGACCAGAGAAATCTTTTGTTCTTGTGTGGCAGAATGACAAGGATGCGGATTGCGTACTGGCTGGAATTCCTTTGGAGATGCACATCAGTAGACTGCTAGGTGTCAACGATGGACAACCAGGAGTGCAGCGACTGTCCATGGCTTATTTGTGTGTTTGTGCCGATGTATTTCTGATGTTTTCCCTGTTTCGCTGAGAGCTTCAAACGAGGCATTGGCTAAATTCACCATTTCCCCTTACTAGTTGAGTAGCAAGTTTGCTAATATACACTTCAAAATGTACAGTTTTGTGCTTACAGATGTTTTTTAGAATGTTTACACTGTTTTAGTTAGAGGTTTGTTTGCTATCAAGTCTGCATGTTATGTTTATAATCAGAACCTGCCACTGTCTATAATTAAACTTTAGAACTATTGCATGTTTGTTATTATACTCATATAATGGTGGCTTCCACTCCCCTCTGATACTATATATATCGTAGATTGAAAATAGGGAAATAAGATTACCAGTGGATATTAAACATGGCTACTACTGCTTTACTTATTTCTGACCTTATTATATGGCATTCTATCATAAAACCCTAGATGCCCTTTTCTTAGCCAGATCATTCTATCATGGCACATTCCGCTCACCCCTTTTTTGATATTTCCCTATTGCCTTCAATATTACTATAATAGTAGCCCCTGAATATACAAGGGACAATACACATGGTATCTGAAAAACTATGTATTAGAGTGAAATATATATTGGCATTACCTATGGCTAACTATTCCACAGCTGTTTTATGACACAGTGACGGCGAGGTCCGGTCGTCAGATTAGGCGTTAAATTTTTTTATTAGAGTCGCGGGGGCCTCGGTTTAGGGGTACATAGGTAGTTTATTGGTGTTAGTGTACTTTAGAGCACAGTAGTTAAGAGCTTTATATTCCGGCGTTAGCCCATAAAGCTCTTAACTACTGACTTTTTTTGTCGGTAGGAGTCTTCTCCCAAGACTCCAAATACCGGCGTTAGGCAGATCCCATTGAAAAGATAGGATACTCAATTGACGTAAGGTGATCTGCGGTAGCCTGGAATCGCGGTAGGGAAGTGAGCGGTAGACCCTTTCCTGGCTGACTCTAAATACCAGCGGGCGGTAAAAAGCAGCGTTAGGACCCCTTAACGCTGCTTTTGACGGCTAACGCAGAACTCTAAATCTAGGTTTATGTTTCTTAGTCTCATATATACTTACCCTATATATATGTGTGTATGTATACATATATGTATATTTAGATAGTCTTGATTCCCTGCTGCCGGTCATAAGCATCTTATCATGTCTTTTTTTTTCTTTCCCAATTATGTTGAAGGTGCTGCAACAGGTCCTTACCTTATGTTTTCTTTTTTTCTCTCTCTTTACTTTACATATATAAGTAGAACATAAAGTTGGCATTAATTATATATTGCACAATATGTTTTTGCATAGGTCAACTAAATGATATGCCTAGTTGAGATAGATCTTCACGTTACCGTGATAGTTCATATTCATGTATATGCTAGGTATTCTAGTATTCTTTCAGTTTTATGCATTGTACTTGTTTATATAATTTTGTACCTTGTACATCAACATGACTATCTGTACGACTTGCATTAATCACTGTAGTCAATGTTCAATATATTTGAAAAATTCAGAAGTAAATTGGAAAGTTGCTTAAAATGGCATGTTCTGTCTACAACATGAGAGTTTAATTTCACTGTTCCTTTAAAGGGACAGTTTACAGTTAAAAAATATTAAAGGACCAGTCAAAACAGTACAAAATACAAAACCAAAACCAAAATAAATATACAGCCACATAGAGGATTAAGTATATAATGTATATGAGCATTCAAAATAAAAACTTAGATAGTAAAATTATTATAAAACTTACTTTTCTCCTGTCTGTTTTACCAATTGTTCTGAGGCTTGACCACCTCCCACGCCTAGAGGAGGATGTGAGTGACAAATTTTATCTTCCAATCCAAGATTAGCCTATTTGCATTTTTTTCTCCCATTGTGTGTGCATGTGAGTGTGCACGTGACCCCTTGCACGTGCACGTGACTCCCTCCTCAGACGTGCACTATTGTCTTTATAAATTACAAGCAGGCACAGCATGAAAGCTAGCAGCTCTGCTGAACAGCATTTAGAGCAGGAGCTGTTCCCTTTCATGTCAGTTGGATTGGTGCCACATTATAGTGCTTCTCTGTCTAATATATTTTAGTGCACCCACATAATTGCAGCATAAATATTTATTTTGCTCCCCTTGCATGAACATTTTCACTATTATTATTTTTTTTTTAAATTATAATGTTCCCATTTTAAAGTAAGTCTGTAATTTTGCACTTACAATTACTTATTTTATAATTATCAGACATATTTTTAAATTATAGGCTACCCATGCTACATATCTATTTATACATGTATATTTTATATTGTCTTCCATTGATCCTCTGCAGGCAATAATGGAATTTATATTTTTTATACCTTAGAAAGCACCCTACTTGCTTTTATAATTAGCAATTTATTTTTATATATAGGCTAACCCTGCTACTTCTCTTTTTAACATTTATTTTTCATAAAGTCTTTCACTGATACTCTGCAGGCAATTTGGATCTTGAAATACAAGAAATTTTACTTATCGTACCTACAAAAACACGCTAGTCTCTTTTTAAGGCTAACCCTGCTACATATATTTGTACTTTTCTTTTGTATATTACAATCCTTTGTTACCCAGCATGTCATTTTGCACCATTAGAAAGATGATGTTAGAAAGCACCCTACTTGCTTTTATAATTTATAATGTTCTTTTTTTTTAAAGGCTAACCCTGTTGCATATCTGTATGTAAAAAATAATTAGAACTCAATTTCATGGAGATATTTTCCATTTGTTATTTCCACCTTTGCATGTAAGGTATTTTTATCTGTGCAAAATCCTTTACAAGCACCCTACTGCCTTTTCAAAGCGAAACCTTCCCCAGGCAAAGCCTTACATGCAAAGGGGGTAAATAATAAACGCAAAATCTCTGCATGCAATTGCGGTCTTCAAATTGTTAACATACAGCTATGCAACAGGGTTAGCATAAAAGAAAAGATTGAAAATACAAAAAGATAAGAAATGTATTTATCTATCCTTTATGCCTTTATTGGCTAACCCTGCTACATACATTTGTACTTTTCTTTTGTATATTACAATCCTTTGTTACCAAGCATGTCATTTTGCACCATTAGAAATATGATGTTAGAAAGCACCCTACTTGCTTTTATAATTTATAATGTTCTTTAAAAAAAAAAAAAAAAAGGCTAACCCTGTTGCATATCTGTATGTAAAAAAATAATTAGAACTCAATTTCATGGAGATATTTTCCATTTGTTATTTCCACCTTTGCATGTAAAGTATTTTTATCTGTGCACCCTACTGCCTTTTCAAAGCAAAACCTTCCCCAGGCAAAGCCTTACATGCAAAGGGGGTAAATAATAAACGTATGTCCTGTGAATGAGTTACAAGAGAGAGACATATATGTTTGTTATCGCAAAGTAGAGTGTTATGGTTTTGCTGAGCACGTGTGTACTTTAGAAATAGAATGTTTGTAATTTATTCAATAAACTATATTTCTACTACAATTTATGTTTCAATGTTTTTATTTTTTTCACTTTTTCTATTTAATAGTATATTGGAGATAAACATGTGTGTGTCTATGTGTAGGCTTACCAGAAGTCCCACTTTTACTGGGATTGTCCCGGTTTGGAGGCGCTGTCCCAGTGTCCCACCCAGTTGTTCATTCTGTCCCAGTAGGGTTGCCACCTCCAGGTTTCAAATCATGTGTCCGGGTTTCAGACCACCTGAAACCCAGACACATTATTCAAAATGACTGGACTGTGGCTCTCCAGCATAGTTGGATGCTGGTACTTTGTTACATACAGCCCTGCTTAGCTTAACGTTCGTGTCCTTCAAAGTTTACATTTAGTACATACAGGCTGAGTGAGCAGCGTAGGGTTTTTTTTAAATTTGTAGTACTACTTGGTTTATTTTTCTAAGAATTTAACACCTTCTTCCCCCCCGACCCTTGGTGTCATTGCCGGTAATACACCTTTAGGGGAATCATATGGATATGACTAGGAAGTACAGACAGGCAGGCCTGGCTCTTGCTTTACTTCATGCAGGATAGCATTTTGGCTATAATCTTCCTGCATTATGGTATAGAGTAGCCTCTTAAACAGCTTTAGCAGGTACGTGTTTCTTTTATACTTTCATTCAATGTTGTATTTATGCCTTATCAGTATTTGGCTCTGTTCCTTAATTAGACACATAAAACACATATTGCACTGCAGATATTAAATTGTGATAATTATGCTTGATGTTTTGCATTATTTAGAATCTGAGATTTAGATTAATGATTTATTTGCCATGACAACGTAATGGTGCCTTTTTCACTAGGGGGTGGTGTTATGGTCTATTTAAACTGTGTGATTCACTTGTTTGACTGAGGAAGGGTAGAGAATCCACAAAACATTACACACATAAAAGCTACTACTTTAAAAGGACCGGTAATTGCCACGCCCCCTTGACCACGCTCCTGACCACACCACCACTGGCACCGCACCAGGTGGTCCCAGTTTCACCTCTAAAAATTATGGTAAGCCTATCTATGTGTGTATTTATATATATATATATATATATATATATATATATATATGTGTGTATGTATGTATGTGTGTGTGTGTGTGTATATATATATATATATATATATCTCAAGCAGACCAGAACCAGGGAATTTGTGGATCTCATCTAAACAATTAACAAGCTGATCCAAACAAGCTGCCCCCAAATTATATGTATAAAGTATATAATATATATATTTCTTTCATGTAATTAACAAGAGTCCATGAGCTAGTGACGTATGGGATATACATTCCTACCAGGAGGGGCAAAGTTTCCCAAACCTTAAAATGCCTATAAATACACCCCTCACCACACCCACAAATCAGTTTTACAAACTTTGCCTCCAAGGGAGGTGGTGAAGTAAGTTTGTGCTAGATTCTACGTTGATATGCGCTCCGCAGCAAGTTGGAGCCCGGTTTTCCTCTCAGCGTGCAGTGAATGTCAGAGGGATGTGAGGAGAGTATTGCCTATTGAATGCAGTGATCTCCTTCTACGGGGTCTATTTCATAAGGTTCTCTGTTTTCGGTCGTAGAGATTCATCTCTTACCTCCCTTTTCAGATCGACGATATACTCTTATATTTACCATTTCCTCTACTGATTCTCGTTTCAGTACTGGTTTGGCTTTCTACAAACATGTAGATGAGTGTCCTGGGGTAAGTAAGTCTTATTTTCTGTGACACTCTAAGCTATGGTTGGGCACTTTATTTATAAAGTTCTAAATATATGTATTCAAACATTTATTTGCCTTGACTCAGAATGTTCAACTTTCCTTATTTCCAGACAGTCAGTTTCATATTTGGGATTATGCTTTAAATTATCATATTTTGTCTTACCTCAAAAATTTGACTTTTTTCCCTGTGGGCTGTTAGGCTCGCGGGGGCTGAAAATGCTTCATTTTATTGCGTCATTTTTGGCGCGGATTTTTTTGGCGCAAAAATTCATTTCCGTTTCCGGCGTCATACGTGTCGCCGGAAGTTGCGTCATTTTTTGACGTTATTTTGCGCCAAAAATGTCGGCGTTCCGGATGTGGCGTCATTTTTGGCGCCAAAAGCATTTAGGCGCCAAATAATGTGGGCGTCTTATTTGGCGCCAAAAAATATGGGCGTCGCTTTTGTCTCCACATTATTTCAGTCTCATTTTCATTTGCTTCTGGTTGCTAGAAGCTTGATGTTTGGCATTTTTTTCCCATTCCTGAAACTGTCTTATAAGGAATTTGATTTATTTTGCTTTATATGTTGTTTTTTCTCTTACATATTGCAAGATGTCTCACGTTGCATCTGAGCCAGAAGATACTACAGGAAAACCACTGCCTGCTGGATCTACCAAAGCTAAGTGTATCTGCTGTAAACTTTTGGTAGCTATTTCTCCAGCTGTTGTTTGTATTAATTGTCATGACAAACTTGTTAAAGCAGATAATATTTCCTTTAGTGATGTACCATTGCCTGTTGCAGTTCCCTCAACATCTAAGGTGCAGAATGTTCCTGATAACATAAGAGATTTTGTTTCTGAATCCATAAAGAAGGCTTTGTCTGTTATTTCTCCTTCTAGTAAACGTAAAAAGTCTTTTAAATCTTCTCTCTCTACAGATGAATTTTTAAATGAACACCATCATTCTGATTCTTTGGACTCTTCTAGTTCAGAGGATTCTGTCTCAGAGATTGATGCTGATAAATCTTCATATTTTGGAATTTATTCGCTCTTTACTTAAAGAAGTACTAATTGCTTTAGAAATAGAGGATTCTAGTCCTCTTGATACTAATTCTATACGTTTGGATAAGGTTTTTAAAGCTCCTGCGGTTATTCCAGAAGTCTTTCCTGTTCCTAATGCTATTTCTGCAGTAATTGCTAAGGAATGGGATAAATTGGGTAATTCATTTACTCCTTCTAAACGTTTTAAGCAATTATATCCTGTTCCGCCTGACAGGTTAGAATTTTGGGACAAAATCCCTAAAGTTGATGGGGCTATTTCTACCCTTGCTAAACGTACTACCATTCCTACGTCAGATGGTACCTCGTTTAAGGATCCTTTAGATAGAAAAATTGAATCTTTTCTAAGAAAAGCTTATCTATGTTCAGGTAATCTTCTTAGACCTGCTATATCATTGGCTGATGTTGCTGCAGCTTCAACTTTTTGGTTGGAAACTCTAGCGCAACAAGTAACAAATCGTGATTCTCATGATATTATTATTCTTCTCCAGCATGCTAATAATTTCATCTGTGATGCCATTTTTGATATTATTAGAGTTGATGTTAGATTTATGTCTCTGGCTATCTTAGCCAGAAGAGCTTTATGGCTTAAGACTTGGAATGCTGATATGGCTTCTAAATCAACTCTACTTTCCATTTCTTTCCAGGGAAACAAATTATTTGGTTCTCAGTTGGATTCTATTATTTCAACTGTTACTGGTGGGAAAGGAACTTTTTTACCGCAGGATAAAAAATCTAAAGGTAAAAACAGGGCTAACAATCGTTTTCGTTCCTTTCGTTTCAACAAAGAACAAAAGCCTGATCCTTCGTCCTCAGGAGCAGTTTCAGTTTGGAAACCATCTCCAGTCTGGAATAAATCCAAGCCTGCTAGAAAGGCAAAGCCTGCTTCTAAGTTCACATGAAGGTACGGCCCTCATTCCAGTTCAGCTGGTAGGGGGCAGGTTACGTTTTTTCAAAGAAATTTGGATCAAATCTGTTCACAATCTTTGGATTCAGAACATTGTTTCAGAAGGGTACAGAATTGGTTTCAAGATGAGACCTCCTGCAAAGAGATTTTTTCTTTCCCATGTCCCAGTAAATCCAGTGAAAGCTCAAGCATTTCTGAATTGTGTTTCAGATCTAGAGTTGGCTGGAGTAATTATGCCAGTTCCAGTTCCGGAACAAGGGATGGGGTTTTATTCAAATCTCTTCATTGTACCAAAGAAGGAGAATTCCTTCAGACCAGTTCTGGATCTAAAATTATTGAATCGTTATGTAAGGATACCAACGTTCAAGATGGTAACTGTAAGGACTATATTGCCTTTTGTTCAGCAAGGGAATTATATGTCCACAATAGATTTACAGGATGCATATCTGCATATTCCGATTCATCCAGATCATTATCAGTTCCTGAGATTCTCTTTTCTAGACAAGCATTACCAATTTGTGGCTCTACCGTTTGGCCTTGCTACAGCTCCAAGAATTTTCACAAAGATTCTCGGTGCCCTTCTGTCTGTAATCAGAGAACAGGGTATTGTGGTATTTCCTTATTTGGACGATATCTTGGTACTTGCTCCGTCTTTACATTTAGCAGAGTCTCATACGAATCGACTTGTGTTGTTTCTTCAAGATCATGGTTGGAGGATCAATTTACCAAAAAGTTCTTTGATTCCTCAAACAAGGGTAACCTTTCTGGGTTTCCAGATAGATTCAGTGTCCATGACTCTGTCTTTAACAGACAAGAGACGTCTAAAATTGATTACAGCTTGTCGAAACCTTCAGTCACAATCATTCCCTTCGGTAGCCTTATGCATGG